>NC_088284.1:92651182-92691182 GCF_036013445.1 Caloenas nicobarica
ATCTGACTTTGGATGCATGCTCCCATTAGAACTGGCAGCCCAGTGTCTGGCTCCTCCAAATACTTGGATCATGGGAGACAGCCTGTCTGAGCTCACTGCAACAGCTGGTACCAGCCAGCTCTTCAAGGACTGGTGCCAGCAGCAGGAGGAGCACGCCAGAGCCTGCTCATCAAACAGACCAGCAGCTGTCCCATGGCTGCCACTGAGGGACAAAGGGAAAAGGAGCAGAGCAAGTCCCTCTCGACATGGCACCTCATGGGAAAGGCAGGCATGTGCCTTTTGAAAGAGGATGCAAGCTGGAGGATGAAGAGCTGCTGCAGGTCCTGGTGACCTTGGTGAGTGGTCTTCCCTCCCTGCTCCAGTTTCCCAGCTAGTGGGAAGCGTCTGATACTCACCTGCCTTTGGGAAACACTTGAGACTTATGGATGGAAAACGGATCACAGAGGCGAGGGAGCAGCGTTTGTTTTGGGGTCAGCCCTTGGCTGCTTCCTTGCTTTCTAGAAGTGGTTCTCACCGGGATGTGGGTGCGTACACACGCAAGATGCTCCGGCTGCTCCCCTTCCCTTACAAGGCAAAGCCTTGCTTCTCCCACAGGCTAGGCTGCCTCCTATTAAGCAATGTGACCAGCATCTCTCTCATGTAATTCTCTTCCTCCTACTGGAAAAACTGTTTGTTTTTGTCCTTTAAATAAATATTTAATGTCTTTAATTCTTGTCTACTATGCTACTTGTTTTCATTACTGAAGGTGAGTCAGAGTTCTTTGAGTAGGAAGTGGTGAGAGAGAGTGAACCCTCTGTTCCACAGGAATTTCTTCCATGTATTTCAGACTGGCTCCTAAGAAAGTGCTGTTTCCTGCACAGATGTGCTTGAAGCTGATGTGAGAAATAGAGCTCTGAATGACAACCTTTTCCCAGCATCACTGGTGCACCCCGGACTTGGCTCTGTGGCTCTGCTGAAGGCACAGACAACGTTCATGACTCTGACTGTGTTTGACGGGAAGACAACAGGGAGTGTGAAGGAAAGGTTTGATCTGATCACAAATCAAGCCCATACAAACACCTCACAAGTGATCTTCATTATTTCCACAGCCAATTAATATTTCTGGAGTACATGGACACAGCAGACTGCAAGCATGACAGCAGGCTTTGACTCCGTGCCTTTTCCAACTGTTTAGCACCTGTGATGCTGAGAGCATGTGTAAGAGGATCTGGGGCTCCCAGTGCTTCTCCAGTGTTGTCTCTGATACTGTCTAATGTAAGTTATCAAAAGCCCTCAGTGAAGTTTGATCTCCTGTTCTCTTGTGCTTGGGCTTTCCTACCTGACAGCCTTTGAATAACTTGCTGCTCAGCAGCATGGGTGATTGAGGAGAGTCTCCTCTACCACCTTCATCACCCATGCTGCTGGAGTTTTAAAGAAAGGGGTCAACCTTGTACATCCTACTCTCCAGGTAAGTGCTGGTCCTTGGGATTTCGCAGTGGGTGAGCAGGTGGTGGATGCAGATGCGATTTACAGTCCATTGCTGCCTGCTTGGTGGAGGGTAGCTGGATTGATAACCCCAGTGATCGAGGGTGAGAGATCCTTTATGTCCTTTTGGGGAGCACCAGGGAGGCAGGATGGGATGGCATCTCTTCAAGACCATCAAGGCATGAGCTTTGCTGGGACATAACTCTAAAAAAAAGATTTAGACTGGTAAAGTGAATGTGTGTTGTGTCAGGCAGCAGTTTTGGGAGCGCGACTCGCACCTTTGCCAATGTTGCACCATTGGTGGATCGGAGGCCCTACAGCTGCTGTGCTCCTTATTGCAGGATGACACCATTTATGTGTGTGCTACATGAAAACACATGAACACACTGCAAAATTATGTACTCAGTTTGTCTGTTAGAGCCATGGTTTTGAGATTAATGCAGACATGAGAATTTATGTAGTCATGTTTGTCATCAGATAGTCATTATTGCTGCTCGAGTTAGTTGTCATACCCTACATAATAGCTGTTACCAATTATTTTTCCAGGTTTGTTTGTTTGTTTTTTAATTCAGCAATGAATGGACAGCAAGTTTTTACATAATATTCAAAGAATCTGGCATTCTGGATAATTTTGGAAAAAAAATCCTCATAATTTTATTTACTGGCTTCTTAGGGATTGCTGGTTGGTCAGTGAAGCCTCTTCTGCTTGGGGCAGCACTAGGGCCATTGTACCAGTGATATTTAGCAAGTCCACTGGGATGTTGCTGAGGAGGATGCAGGAAGGTAAGGTCAAGCCTTCTCAACCTTGACTACAAGTAGCTTCTCTGTGGGGAAAGTGGTTCTTAACACAGAGGTTGCTGCTTTGCTCTGTTTGTCTTGGTTCTATTATTCAGGCAGTTTTTCTACCTGGCAAACGCCTCCGAACCTGAAGAGGTAGCCAACAACCAAACAGTTAAAAGAAATATCAAAATAAAATATTTCTGATAGATTTCATAAAGGATGAGTTATAGCAGAAAAAAATATTTTGGATGTAAATATATTGTACTCCATTCTTCAATCCAGCAATGTATTTTTATTTATCTGAAAAGATTTAAGATAGCCCAAACTGTTTGGATGGCATGTAGAAAGCATTCCAGTTTGACAGCAGCTTGAATTGATTGCTTTGCTGAGGGAGGGGAAAAAAAAGAGTTTTATTTAAATCAACTTTAAAGCTTTATTTTAAAGGGTGGATATTGGTAACTGGAGAATACACTCTGCCTTCCCCTCATATTGCAGCTGGACGGCAATAGCCAGCCTTCACTTATTTATTTATTTCCTGCACAGAGGGGAGGAAAATATAGGTCCATGAATCAATCTAGATAATGGGGAAGGCTGAATGTAATAAATAATACAGTAACAACCCTAAACTAATGAGCTGTTGCTAAGGTACATTTCACAGGCTCATCCTCTATATAAAAAGTCACTAATAATCCCTTGGTGTAATCAGATGATAAAGCTTTGCC
The DNA here is from genome assembly GCF_036013445.1 of Caloenas nicobarica. NCBI lineage: Eukaryota > Metazoa > Chordata > Aves > Columbiformes > Columbidae > Caloenas > Caloenas nicobarica. The sequence continues at coordinate 92,654,149 of NC_088284.1, forward strand.
ATAAGGCAACACCTGTGCAATTAAAGCCGCGGATTCTTTTGCACGTTTCATTAATTTCAGGATTTTGTAAAGGCACAATGACTACACTAATAATCTAGTCTACTTGACTCCACGTCTACTGGAAACAGGGTGTCTAATTAGGTAAAGGTAATTAATTAGAGATAAATGGAGCTAATCAGGCTCGGTTAACACTAATTCTCTGAATTAAGACATTTTGGGACACCTACTATTCCACTGGCTTTGATGTTTCCCAACAAACACTGACTTGGAAAGGAGTCAGAAAGTGCTATGTTTTTTCTGCTGGAGATGGTTGGCCCAGTCCTGTGGCATCGCTTGCCCTATCGAGGTTGTTGGGGGCTGGTGAGGCTTGAAGCTGTGGGTTTGCTGGGAGAGGTGTCTCTTCAACCTGTGAGTGTTGGGGGGTTGGTTTGACACCACTAGGAGCCATTTGGTGTCTTTTTGCTGGATTCTGCTGGGCTTTTTCTGGCTGTGATATTTTCCCCACAGCTCCTTTCCCTGATGTGGGCAGGTTTTTAAATTTTGGGATGTGCTGGTATTTGAGGGGGACACCTTAACCTCTGCTGAAGACAGCATTCAAGGTGCAGAATACAGTGCCTTTCCTCACAGAGGAGAAAAGGATAAAAAAAAAAAAGCCAATTTTAAAGAAATCTGGATTATTTAGTGAAAGGATCAGGACTTCACAGGTGGTCTGTGCATCTGTAACTCTTTGGAGGTCATGGGCCTCTTCTGGTGAGGAATCAGATGCTGTTCATCTTGCTTAGGTAACTAATCACATTGGATTCAGGTGCCAGCCTCTTCAAAACCAGCAGGACTACTGGGTGGGGGAGAATAAAAGCAAGTGGGACACAAAGTGAGCAAGAAACCCAGTTAGTCCAATGTCATGGAGTTCTTGCATGCCTTTATTGCTAGCTCTGTGTTAGAGGGGTCCTGTTTTGCCTTTTTTTTTTTTTTCCCAGGTAATTGTTTCTTTCTGGTATGAATTAATGTGTAGTACTGATGGCAGTTGTGGTGGAAAGATGCTGTGACTGGTATATGCTTATATATATGTTACCACCACCAGCTCTGTTAGTGTTTGGGGATGGGACCATGATGGGCATATGGAGCAAGCATGTTTTGGAAAGTCTTGTCTCTGTATGATGTTAAGCTACAAAGCAGGATGGTTTCCTTTTGCCTGTGGATGGTCTGCTCATTTCAGCTGTGAAGCACAGCTGATGGAGAGTTCTTAATCTATCACTTGAATGCTAGGGAGTGCAGGATGTGGTTTTCCCTCCCACTTCTAAAGAGGACCAGATATTTTTTTTAACTTGTATTTCTAAAACACCTAAGATGATGTTGCGCAGTGTGGTACATAAATAACAAGAGTGAGCCAGGAACTCTTGTAGGGTGAGCCATAGCCTGAGGTAAGTCTCTACCAGCAGAGCTACACTACTCTCACTAGAGGAGATGAAATAGAAATGTCTGAATACTTTTATTACCAGATACTTTCTGGATTGACCTTTCAATAACTTCTTAAACTACAGAAAATATTTCTGTTTTCTAGATGTGAGAGACCTGCTGGGTCATATAGTCCAAAAATGCACCTCTGGATATTTTTAATCCCAGCTTGGTGACTTCGGGCTTTCAGGAGCAGGTGGAGCTTGGGCCCTGTTGTTTGAAATAACTTGTGTTTCCAAGGATGGAGAAAAATCCTGGTTAACAGTTGCAGAGAGCTGTGGATACAAGGGAACCATTGCGGCCACAGGTTCAAGGGAAGGAAGAGGAATGTGGGTGTGTGTCCCCTTTACACTAGGGAAGGAAACTGCTGTGGTCTCCAGGCTTGGCTGCACCTCGTTAGCAAGCAGCTGGGCCAGAGCCCAGCATGAGGCAGCCACTGCTACCCCAAGTCTTTGGTCGGGGCTGCAGAGCAGCTATGTGAGAGTCCAAGCCTGATTTGCTCATGGTAACTTAACCCTTCTTGTGCTATTGAGATTACCAGTTAATGCAGTCTTCAATTACATTTACACTTTTTTGTATCATAGGAAATTCAAGGGAGTTTCACACTCCAGCACATCAGGCTTCAAGTCTAGTTGCTAGTACCGTCATCGGATGCACCTGTCTTTTTGAACATAACCCTGTCCGCTGTCTAGGCTGCTGCCCGCTTTGTGTTTGCTGCAGTTTTCTCTATTTCTGTTTGGTTTTGTACGCACAAGAAAATGTGGTAGAGAGAGCGAAATCATGTGGCAAGAGAAATGAGATGAGAAATGTTGAGTGTATGGAAAGCAGTGAGTGCTGAGCTGGAGGAGGTGGTAGCTGGCATCAGGGCTGACTGTCGGCAGTAGGGGCCGAGCCCCCAAGGCAGAGGGGTTGATGCTGCTCCCCACAAGCCCAGGCGGGCAGTGCAGCTGGGGGGGCTGTGCTGGGGGCCCCGTGGAACCTCTCAGCCCCAGTGCTCACGGGGGTCTTGCAGGTGCCTGCCAGGGTGAGGGCTGCCTGCTGCAGGGACTGCGGCATTGAGACCCCTGCCCCCTGGGGTGGTTCCCTGGGGTGTCTCTGGCCCAGTGGAGTGCTAGATGGGAAAGGAGATTTTTATAATGTTTCTGTGTTCAAATTAAATGTATTGTAACTTGAAACGTTAAACAAACATTTAAATTACACAAATGAAAAGGGCAGAAAATCCCTTAGTAATAACCTTTGTTCACCTTTTTTCTCCTCCATTTTTCATTAAATCCTTCCCTCTTGGCCTTTGATTGCTGTTTACCAGAGCTGCATCAAAGCAAGTTCCCCCCATGGCTCTGGGCTACGGCGCAGCCCGTAATCCAGCATCTTGTCAGCCACTGGAGTTTTTAAACTAGCCTCAGTGTTTGTGCCAGGAATTGAACCGCTGTTCTTAAAAGCAGCAGTCGGTTCCCCACTCTCCCGCGGTACGCAAGGTGCCAGCAGGCCACCTTCACATCTTAATTTCCAATTTTGTAAACACACTGCAGTGAGCTCCAAGACCTTCCTGAGCAGCCACCGACTGGCAATGCTTTCTATTCACACATGAATGCTGGTTGTCAGTGTCAGATTTTTAAAACAAATGCTGTGCTAAAGGTAAGAAATGGGTTGTGTTTGTTGGATATTAGAGGCCTGTATGGAATGAGATTTGTCTAGAACATCCTATTTCCTGACAATCCTTAAGTTACCTTCCTATAAAGCAATTCAAAGCGTTGTTCCGTGTGTGGTTTAACTGCTTCACAGTAACAAAACGCTTAATACTTTAAAGACAGAGTCCTAAAATTTAATAGTTTATTTTATTATTACTCTTTTGGATATAATTAACTAGGGATGCACTTCAAACTATGTCCTACTTGCTACTGAAATGTATTTTTATGTTTCACTCTAGGGGAAAAAGAAGTCTGTCAGACCATGGGTCTCTCCCTTGGTGCAGATTATTAGAGTCTTTTTAGAGACAAGCAAGCAATTTTGCTGTCATTGGTCTTGTTCAAATAGAGGATGTTTATCTATGCAGTCCCCTGGGGAAGGGTGTCAGGGAGGGATCACTAGCCAGCAGCTGACACAGGTACGACACGCTCACTTGACTCTCTGCCAGGGATGCGCTTGCATGGTCTCACTTCTGAAGCATCGCTCAGGTACCATGTCCTGATTTTGGCTAACGCCTTTGGATCTGGGACTTGCCTGACCTGAGGCCAGATTGCACACTCCTGTCAGAGGAAAGGGGAACCTGGGCTGAAGGAGATAGCAGTGTTGCTGCTGGGAGGTTCAAAAAGTTGTGTGGTAAAGTGGTGCTTAGTGCTCAGTGTTGTCTCCCCAGAGTTTAGCTTAAAACCCGCTCCCACCCCTCATATGGAACAGAACCTTCTGCTCAAGCGCACAGGCTTTGCTTTTCATGCGAACTGAGGCAAGCTGAGGTTTCTGTGTGACAGTGCTGAAAGATAAAGCATTTGTGAATCTTATTTCTTATTTCCGCACTGCTCTGAATTTGAGGCTTCACACCAAAGCTATCGTGTCTCCTGCTCCAAAGCATCCAAAGTGAAAAGTCTGATCTCCTAGGCTTGTGTGTGGCTCTCCAGCAGAGCGTGGTGAAGTTGCAGTGCTGTGAGGGACTTGTGCCTGAGCAGAGGTGGGCAAGCTCCCCAGCTTCCCTCCATGCGTGGGGTGTGAGTCCCTGCCTGTGCCTGTGTTCTGAGGGACCAACAGGCAGGCAGTGGCTTCTTGTGTGCCCAGGGCTGGGCAGAGGCGAGGTCTGCCCCAAACACAGCTGGGGGGCTGCCCATGTGCTTGCTGAAGGGACCTGGGCATACGGTTGCCCGCGTGATTCTCTTTTTGGCAGCTCCAGGCTGAGCGAGGCAGGTGTGGGGAAAGGAAAGCCCTTGGCTTTGCTGTTGCAGAGCACGTTGTGCATCAGCACCCTGCAGCAACCGAGGGAAGAGGTGTGTGCAAGCAAGACGTTGCTAAAAAGACATTCTTCTGCTCCCCTTCAGGTCATTAGGTGTGTAAGGCTTTTTCCTCCTGTGCTATGTGGTTGGTTAAAACCTTGGCATCCACACAGGTAGGGCCCCCTCCCCTCCACCTCTGGCGCCTCTCAGCTGAAAGGCACCTGCCATGGCCAGGCTTCTCTCCCCGTGCTGCAGGTTGGCATTGAAGGGCTCCAGAGCATCCCTCTCAGGGTCACAGTTCTCTGTGATTTCATGTGATTTCATGTGATTTCATGTCCTTGGTCCAGATAGTGGCTTATGGTTTTGCTTGGAGACCAATGCATAAAGGAGTTAAATTATATAGTTTTTAACCCTTGCTTTAAGAAACTGATAGTAATGACATACAGAAGTGACAGTCATTGCTAGTCCTATTATTCATTTGAAATGTGTTCAAATTAATTTTTAAAAAGTAACTAAGACATTAAGAATGGCACCTGGCTTTCAAGAAGAGTGGCACAAATCTACTTCGTTTCGAGAGGGATGAGACTGGGACTGGGCTCTGGCTATAAAACACCAATGAGACTCAATCTTTTTTGTTCAGTTTTGTACTGCTTTTGGATGATTCATTATCCCCCTGTGTCTTAACTATTACCAGCATTCAGATTAATGCAGCTATTTCACAAGCACCTTTGTCAGCAAACTCTTTTGGGGATTATGGTAGGGACCACATCTGGCAGAGCCTCCCCATCTGAGCAGGAGTAATCCCAGCCCATAAAAACATGAGGGCTGAAGGAGCAACACAGGCAGAACCTGGAGGATCATCCGCACCTTTGAATCCCATAGTCTCTAACTCTTGGGCTGTGCAGTGTCTGACAGGTGGGAAGAGCAGGGAGACCTTGTGTTTAGGGTGAGCCCGTACCATAACTGCAACACTAATAAGGTTTATAGTAGAGGTGCTTGTGTGAAAGCTATCCCTGTTTTTGATGCTTAAACCAATTTTGGCTGATCTTCGTATCCATGACCTGTTCTGTCCTTGAGTAGTTCTCTGAACCTCAGTGCCAGCCTAAAGCCTATATGGGACATATACTTTGTAAATACTGATGATGTAATGCTGCCTGGCCACTCCTATGGAGCACATTGCATTCCCCCTCTGTGGGCTATTGGGCACTGCCTTCGCCTCAGCCTCACTGATGAGACTTACAAACATGTGCTTGCAAAACCTTTTCCTTTCGCAGCCTTCTGCTCAGCCGGTGGCTATTCTAGGTCTTATTGACCACACTCCTCCTAATGTAGCCTGAGATGGGGTTTGTTTTTTTGGGATGCGAGCCTGCTGTCAGCTGGTACCCAGCCCTCGGGGCTTTGCAGGCTCCTCTCCCATCCTCTGGCCGTGCTGGGTTCTGCTCTGCTTAGCTGCTTGCTTGAGCACTGCTTGGCCCAGCAGAGCATGACCTGGGGAGAGCGACATATGGCAGGAGAAAGGCAATTTAGGACAGGCCTAGAAATCAGAAGCAGAGTTGTTACAAGCTGGGCCTTGGGTTCACTGGCATGGGATGAAAGACAGTGTCGGTGCATGCCGGAGCCCGGCCTCCTCCCGCTGTCCTGGCGGCTGCCGGCTCCCTGCAGCACTGGTAATCCCTGCCGCCGTGGCTGCTGAGGGGTTCAGGGCAAAGGATATGAGTGGTATTAGCAAATTCCTCCATCCACGGCAAAGCTCAACAGGGTTTTGTTTAGTTCGTGATAATGAATTTCCTAGGCTTTATTTGTTTGCTGAAAAAGTTGAATGAAACATTTTGGTGTTTCATTTTTAGTTTTACTTAAATGTAGTCAAAAGATACACAATCTTGAAGTGCTTAGTTTGGTCATGTTTCAAATCGAAAACTTTCTGTCCTCTTTTCTTTGTTTTACTGAGACAACTATAAACTTTTCAAAGTGTTTTTTTTTTTAATCCTTGATGTGGTCATCAAAGAGTAAAGGCAACCTGTCCTGATCTCTTCTTAAGATTTTTAGACTTCTTTTGTGAACGACTGCAGTTGACACACTGGTTACGCTTGCCAGTTGGCCATTATAACCCAGGAAGAGAAAAGTGGCTGGAGTGAGAGGATGGGGCAAAGCAGTGACTGAGTAACATCTTAGGGGGCCTCTGCTAAAAGATGTGGGGCTTGTGGTCTGGACACAGTCTCCCACATCTGTCTTTCAACTTCCAGCATGTAAGGAAGCACCAAAATGGCAAGTGTTAAAGGAGAGACTCTCTCAATATGCATCATTTTGTGAATTAAAAATATGGAATGTTAAGTGCAAACGTTTATTATGATGCTAACGCCTCAGATTTTCTCTAGTCACCCAGATATATCCTAGAATAATTCATACAGAATTATGAAGTTTAATGAAATATGTTCCTGTGTATATCAGTGATGTGATAGTGAAGGATTTGGCTCCTTGTCTCTTCATTAAGGATGAATTCACCCCAAGGGTGTACTCTGATCTTGGCAAATAGTGTTATAATAGCGAAAGAATGTTGCCTGCTGGATAGCAGGAGTTGATTAAATTTAAGTGTGTACTGTCCACATAAAGCAAACAATGTGCCTTTTTTCTTTTTTGCCTTGACTGTGAACATTCATCACTGGTGCTGAAGATGGAAGATGTGTGCTTGCTAATTATTGTGTTTTTAACTGATAATATACTGTAAATTTTTTATAATACAACTGTGACCTTATAGAGAATAGAAGAGATGACAGCAGGCCCATAATTATAGTATGGTGAAGAAATGCTTGTTATTGTCTACTATTTTTAGGACTGGTGTGCATAGCCTCTTAATTTACATAAGCTTTAGACATTCACACATTTTCTGTCTTTGCTTATGGATGATAAATTTCCTTCAAATGAAAGATGAAGACGTTGTGTTAGGTGAGAGGTTAGCCAACTGGGAGCTTGGTTACTGTGAACAACAAGAGCTCCGGTATCAACTGAAAAAGGAGTATTTATTTGAGAAAGAATTGTTTAACCCAAGATTCATAACATGAAAACCGCAGCATTCAAATGGAGTCTTGATAACTTGTGATTTGAGAACTAGTTAAATGATTATGTGAGTGGGGAAAAAAAAGAGAGGAAAATAAATCTCTATAATCTGTTTATCACAGGGAGGATGATTATCACGGTGTGTTAATATTAGGGAGGAATATTTTGTGCTCGTTGAGGACACAAAGTGTGTTTCCAGGAGGTACTGTGGATTCCTGCCTTGCTGGTCCACCTGCCTCAGCGACTCACCAAGATGTTTCCCTCGGCTCTGTTGAAGGCAACAGCCCTCAAAGGCTGGTGAGATGTCTTGATCTGGGGGTGTTTCGAGGTGTAGGGCAGATGCTGTGTGTCCCCAGGCCAGCACGCTGTACTCCAGTGGAGCCAGAGGTGTTGGGGGGTGAAGGCTGCCCGCCCCTCCTGGAGTCCCAGCCTCTCACCAGTGCCATGCCCCGTGCTGCCACTCTGTGTAGCATGGCCAGCCTGGTGTGACAGGCTGCTTTTGCCCCACTGGCAGCACTGCTGCTGCCTGGTGGAGCCTGGCTGCTGGCAGGATGGTGCTTGCCACCATCTGGGCCACCAGCCGCCGACCATGCTACCCACAGCGGCACTGCACTGGCAGCTCTGGCACCACTGTGGGCACACTGTGGGGTGCTTGGGCTGCTGGGTGAGCTAGAGGAGATGCTGGAGCAATAATGAATGCTGCTTTGGCCCTGGAAGGACCCCTTCGTGATAATGTCAGAGCAAATTTCCCCTATCATCTCTCTCAATTAGCTTTGCTGGCTGCAGCCTGTGCATTCCCAGGTCAGAGCGATGTACAGCCCCTTCTCTCTGATCAGGGATACACTGGCCCCTCGCTGGGCCAAGCAGCCAGATGAAGCAGCATAGGAAAGCGGGCAGCGGTGCCTGCTGTGCTCTCTGGCTGAGCAGAGCGCTTTGGTTTGTGCAGTTTCGGTCCAGCGACTCTGGTGACTCATCGGAGCAGAGGTGTTACTGCTGCTCAGCTTGCTTCTGCTTTCTGCAGCCCTCGCAAGGCTGCTCCTTGCATTAAAAACCAGAGGAAACAAAGAAATACACAGCCGAGACAGATACAGAAGAAAAGCTTGTTTGTACTCATTACACTGGAGGATATTTCAAGATCAGATCATCCATCTAAAAATATGACCTCTTGTAATACTGCCAAACAAGGTCAGGGATGCCTGCGTTTCTCTGCCTCTTATGCAAGTTCGAGCTGCCTGGAAGCACCTTCCACCGCTATGCCCGAGTTTTCCAAGTTGAAGGAAAAAAGGGAATTTGTTCATCAGGGCTTGACCTCTTGTTTTTCTCCTTTGTTTGCCCCATTTTGGCTCTCTTTCCTTGTGCTGATTTTTCTCAGTTATGTTTCAGATTTGCAGTGTGAGTGATTGCATGTGAGGAAAGTAATTCGTCAAAGCAGCCCCATACAGAGCTGCCATGTAACACACAGAGTCTCCTCATCTGTTTACTTTCCTGTTTTCATCTTAGTTCAGGTAGACAGAATTGTGACCCTGGAGGTATGCAGAGCTGCAGAGCCCACAGGAAACCGCAGTCAGCGCAGCCCTTTGTAGGCACTGGGAATTTTTAAGATGTAACTGGTCAAAGGCATTGGGCCAAATCTGGCAAGCCCTCCTCCGGTCTTCTGGAGAAATGAGCATTCCTTGTCCCTTTTCCCTAGGGAGCAGTTTTAGACACCATACACTGACATAATTTGTGTCTTCGCTTTCTGCCTATAAAGGATGCTGCAAATGCATAAAAAATTAATTCTCCATCACACGGTGTGAAACCAGGACTCTCTCAGAAATCTTTCATTTCTTATGTTTGCACTGGCATTAGGTAGCACTAGGCAGAAGCCTTTGCTGAGTGTATGAGCCTGATCTCACAGATTTTAGCTTGTTGAAGCAGTTTGGATAGTGCGTGTAGGAGCCAGGACCCTGTCCAGTTACTGAAGGCAGGACCCTGGCTGCCGGGAGGCCTGTGCCGAGGGATGCTCCCAGGGCTCGCTCTGAGGTCAGACACAACTTCCTGCAGCTGTGACCAGCTGCTGTGTGACTTTTCTGAAGAAACAGATTTTTAGGAGCACTTTTTTCCTCCAAATTGTCATTTCTTTGCTCTGTGTTTTCCCAGTTATCACTCATTTACAGAGGGTTTTACCTCCCAGCTGATGTCTGTGCACGAGGTCTGCTGAAGTGGCACAGGTGTCCCTGCAGAAACTCTGCCCTGCAGATGCCCTTGTGTGCCTCCTGGCTCTGTCCAACACCAGCAGCAGCTCCTTGCAGGCTCTCTGCACTTTGGCAGAGTAAGTAGAATTGTTCTGAGTTTGCATCCGTCTCCCCAGCAACCTTGGTCCTTTGGGACCAGTGCTGCGCTGCCTGTGGGCAGGGCACTTCCTTTCCAATAGCCCAAATAGATAATTGTGTGGGATTTCCAGGGTGGTTTTCTCTTTTTTTGACATCAAAACAGATGCGGAAGTGCATGTTAACACTGCCTAATGCAAGCAAGTCTATCAGAAAGTGGCCTGTGTGTATGAGGACTTAATTTGGTGGGTTTTGCTCAGGAAGAAAGCTGTGAGCTGCCCACGCGGTCCGCTGCATCGGATGTGGTACATGATCTAAGCCACCAGGCTCGAGTACAAACACGGGGTTTGGGTACAGAAATGTGTACAAAATAGCTGTGTCTCCAGCCTGCTGTTAAGCAGACCTGTTGAAGCAGCACAGGGGGGCTAGTGACAGGGTGGGAAAGATGACAATATGTTTGACAAAAACTTTAATTGCTCAGGGTCTTTCCCAAAGGCCGATAATGGCAAAAGGTGTAAATGGAGGAACTGTCCCAGGCTGCTCCCTGGTAGCTGTGCCTGGCACACAGATGGGCTGCTGAAGAAACTGTGAATGGTCAAATGATAACAGACTATCCAGTCATTCCAACATCAGCTCATTAGCAATCTGTCAGATGTTTTAATTTGTGTACTGGTGGACTAAGCAGATATTACGGGATTGCCCCAGTTCCTAGGCATCCCTTTTAACTCAGAAGGAAACATTGAATGAATAACCCAGTGATGTGAACGGAGATTTTTGTGCCCTTGGCTTTCAGGGGTCACCCTGAGGTCCAGCCAGGGCTGTTGTGTGTCCCATGAAGCCCCTGGCCCGGCACAAGGGAAACAGAGGCGGCTGGGGTGTGTGGGAAGGGACTGGTGGTGCCTGCCCCAGCTTGGTTTTCCTGGGCATTGTGGCGGGGAGACCGTGCCAGCCCAAGGTCCCCCAGCAGCAGAAGGTCAGATGTCTAAATGTGATAAATTAGCTAAGCATGGTGCCTGAGATGCTGGTGGACAGTGTGGGCTTATATTTGAAACAATTCAGTAATTTGTTTAGACAGGTCTTTTGCTAATTAAGATAACTAACTATCCATGGGATTTTTACCCCCTAAATCTCTCAACAAAAAGATTGTTAGACCCTTATCTATGATATCATTCCAGCCTCTAGGAGCTAATTTTCAAATGAGAGTATCTGTGCTAGGTATTCCTGGTTAATTTGCTTTTGTTAATGTAATCTCTCCAAACTCTAGCTTTCCGAACTTGTGTCTGAGGAGAGCACCCTTTCCTGAGGAGAAGAGGCTGGTCTGTTCCCCAGAAGGTTGTGTGGCTGGGCATCCCCACAGCCTGAGCTGCCTTTGCCCGGGCAGGGAGCAGAGGTGCGAGCCGGGGCGCAGCTGGCAGTGGCCGCACTGCAGGTGTGCGGGTGCCTGTGCGGGGCCTCGGCCGGGGGTTTATGGACACTGCCGTGTCTGCAATGCACGGCCACGTGCTGAGCAGGGATGGGCAGGAGCTAAATGTATGGAGGATCTTTTCATTAGTCTTCATTCCACTACAGTACCACTGGAGCTGTTGAGAATTAAGTTGTATTTCCATAATAAGAGTGATTACAATGGGTAATGCAGTCAAGCACCAAAATGTAGTGTGCTGGTAGGGGAGAAGGAGTTACTGATGGGGCCCTTTAATCACCGCGAGATCACCCTGCGCTGCCCAGCCGGCCGCCTGGGCACCTCACGCCTCTGACGTTTGTAGGAAAATGCCTTTATTTCTTTAGCTTAGGCATGTCAGGGATGGATGTGAACTAAGAGCTGCTGAAAATGCTGGGATTTGTCTGTCAGGCCACAATTTGGAGGTGGTATTTCTTTTAATCCAATTCAGTTTTGCATATTGGCATGAAGCATTATAATTGATTGCTTTAAATTACACTGGAATCTCTCAGCTGCTTGGTCAAGAAATTATATCAGCTCCAAGTAGGTCTGACTATATGTTGGTATTAAGAATGTTACAGGCACGTAACCTCAGCCTGATTCATTCCTAATGAGATTTTGAAGTTCACACTATAAAATGTTCTGTCAATTAAGTCAGAAATTCATAGCAACATATTTACTTCAGTTAACAGTATGTCTTTTCAGTGCAGGGATCTCAGCTATTACAGTGGTGTTTTCTAGTTCCAGCCTCATCAAAGTCCAATCAAATATTCTCATTGTAATACATGTTTGTCTGTAACACACACAGTTTTTGACTGCAAAGAACAGCTCTGTGAAATATGTTCAGTAAGAGGGAAGCAGATAGTTGCAATACAAAGGCCTGTCTTTCTGTAGTGCTCTGTAGCTGGAATAAAATCAGGTATGAAAAACCTGCTTTTCCAGTAGCAGGTTTTCTTGGTACAGGTTTATACTTTCCGATGGGGCTGACTCCCGGGATAACGACATTGGTGGGAGCAGCGCTGCGCCCCGCGCCTTGGAGGGGCTCCTGGGGGAAGTGATCGCGCTTGTCACCAATTAACAGAGATGGGTGTGCAGATGAAGGAAAATAGCGCTTTTCTTCTCAAGGTAGCAGAAGTCAAGAAAGTGCAAAGCTAGTGACAACTCCTGCATCAGCTGTATTACAGAAAGCAGCTCTCGGTTTGCTTTAGAGAGCATGGTGTGCTCCTTGATCCCAGTAAGTCCCAGTTCCTTAATGTCTCTGGGAAACAATAAATTAGTAGTAGTGGAGACTCAGTCTTTTAAAACATGAATCCCTTTTCTTCTCACTTTTCAGGTGGCTGAAGCTCTGATGACTGCCCCATGGAAGGAGACAGCTCTGCTCCAACTTCCAGTCCCTCCAAGCTGGCCAGCAAAGGGCTCTGCAAGAGGATGTTTTACAACTTTTGAAGAAGTAATGAAGTCAGAGCGCTGAGCAAGGGCTTAAAGGTACCTGTTGGCTTACCTGCCTCTGCTGGGCAGGGCTTGTGGGACTGCAGCCTTGGGAATGAAAGACAGGCAGTGGCTGCTTTGGAGACGTTTCTGTCACTTATGCACATCCGCACCCCACCACAGAGATGAAAATGTCAGTGTCTATGGGGGGAAAAAACAAACAACAAACTTGCTGGTGAACCTCAGAGAGCTTGGAAATGTGTGGCTGCTTGCTGGGTGGCTGCTAACTGCCAGCACAGCCCAGCTGCTGCATCGTTTCCCCTCTAAGCATCCTTGGGACTCGTGGGGTTCTGTGACCTGAGGGAGCAGAGCAGGAAGCCAACGCCTGGTGCTGGTGCTGCCCCTACAGCAGCCACACATTGGGGAAGTGGCTTTGGCATATAGATTGTGATGAGAGTAACACCTTGTGATATTCACACACAAATGCTTTCCCTAGCCTTGCCTGAGACTTCTTCCCAAGCACTTTAATACTCACAGGTTCCTCAGGTTCAAGATCAGGTGCGAAAGAAAGAAGAAATTATCAGGTGGTTTTTTCTTTCTTTCTTTCCAACTTCCGTCTGTCAACATTGGACGAGTTTTAAAACAACTGAGTTTGGTGGGGAATTTTGGTGGGCATTTTGAGCTCTGTGAGAGGGATAACTATTTGGTACAGAAGTTGTCATGTTAAAGCTCAGGAAACTGCAGTCAGCCTGTGGGGTTCTTACAGCTGTTTAGTTTCTCCTTAAGCCTAGTTTAGAAGGGTTTGTGGCATTTTAAAGAAAACATTTGGTTTAATAATGTTGCACACAAATGCATTTTTATGTAATCGGTCCAGAGATTTCAAGCAAGTGCATGGCTGTCACTGAGTGCTGGTGATGAGGGACCTTTTGTAAAGTGCTGTATTTCTTCATGTACTGTTGTATCAGTCCAAGACATCCATTCACCTCTGTTCCTTCAATATCACCATTAGAGTATGAGCATATGTGCCTCAAGCAAGTCTGTGGTTCTGTAATCCTACACACTCTGGTCTTTCTCTTGTCATTTGTTCAAATGCACAGTAAAATCATATGAGTCAGAGTCACAGAATAGCTGGGGCAGGCAGGGAGTCGTAGAGAGCATCTAGTCCAACTACTCACTACTAAAAAGCAGGGCCAAGGAGGGCCGGATGCCCAGGACGATGTGCTGTTGGGTTTTGCATATCTCCAAGGATGGAGTTTATGCAACCCGTTTGTTCTGGAGTTTGGCCACTCCTAAAGAAAAAACTTTCTTTTTCTTATGTTTAGGTAGAATTTGTGTAAGGAAACCTACCCTTTCTCAAGGAGAATGTTAGTAAATAGAAGCTTCCTTAACAAGGTGCCTGTCTGTCTGCACAGGAACCTGCTCTCTTCATAAGTTGATTTTTCTCTGTCTTTGGAATTTGGGTTTGGTGTCAGTCTGTGCACAGAGATCTTGCTGTAGCTGGAGATATGCGAGAGCTGGCATTCCACATGTGGGAGGTGGGAATTGCCGTTGTCACGTGATGTGATCCAAATGGTCACAGGGGCAGGAGAGCGGGTTCCCAGCGAAGGCAAGAATCCGGCAGATGGAGAGCAGACTGACCACCTCTTCCCAATATAAAGTGCCTGCAGCCAGTGGCCTTTTGTGTAGCACCCAGTCTCTGGGGCTCATTGCAGATGGGGCCAGGCAGTTCCATGTCAAGTAACATATTCCAGCAGTCTTGGGAGCAGAGTCTGGAAAGGAGAACCTGTTTAATGATATAAGCTAAACATGAACACCCTTATCCACTACATTTCTAAATACTGATTTGTCTTTGGTTGTCTAGAAGGGACCCTGTGGCAGCCACCACATCCTACAAGAAGTATAGGTCTTGCTTTTTAGAAATGTTGGGTGAATGGTTCAGTTATGCACCTCTAGGGAGAGAGCAACGCTTTGGCTTCTCTGCTGTTCTCCAGAGCACCACGTGTGTGCCTGGTCCAGCAGTTGCACATTTTTTATTTCTTGTATTATTTGGGGAAAATGGAGGATCTTTTGCTCCACCATATGTAACAGACCTTAGGAACCTGCTAGGGTTAATGGTAGAGCTGATTGCTTCTGAAATGTTTTAATCTGCTCAGATTGTCTCAGGCAGTACTATTTCACCTAGGATCCTTATACTTGGGTCTCTTTATGCAGTTAAAATTTTGTTCAGCATGTAAAATACCAGGCTCCTGGATCAGATGACCAGTCAGGCCCTCACTGCTTTTGCTTAACTGACGTTTCCTAGTGAGCTTCATGTCTCAGCTGAATTCCACCCCAAATATGCCCCAGCTACCTGTTCAGGCAGTGAGGCTTCCCAGGAGCTGCTGCTGCTCGCTGCCAACAGTGTGAATGACCACAGCGGCATCTGGCCATATGAGCACTGCCCTTATAGCATGAGGTTACAACTGTCACTTATAGGGGTTCCTTTCATGTACCATGAGTCTTTCCAGGCATTCATGGTAGAGGCTTCCTTCTCACCCCTGTGCATGTGGTACATTAGCAAACCATATTATAGCCTGTGCAACACCCATCTTGTCAAAGCACATTGTGGCACTCTAGCTAAAAATGCCCTTTTATTTTCACCAGAGCACTGCAAGCAGCACTGACAGCAAAGCAGCAATATGTACTGTATATGCATGGGTAATAAATATTGCTGGCTCGGAATTTCTGTGCACATTGGGCATGAATTGTGTTTTACCACATCACAGGATACAATGACAGCAAAGCAGTTCCTTCCCCTTAGCACAAGGTAAACAACAAACAAGCGAAGCTAGTTTGACTGTCACTGCAATGATCAGCAGCTCCATCCAGGAACGCCAAGACTCAGTATCACTTTCATTTCACAAACGGAAGTAATGGCAAAGCCACTTATCTCCTAGCTATCAAAAGCTTATAAAGAGACTCTTTCATCTGAAGTTTTGCGTAGGCACATCATACAAATATTTCACCAGAACACATCAGAACCACAGCACTCCTGCTTTCTTCACCACTGCATGGGAACTACCAATGTAGCCACCAGTCTCTGTCAGGGAGGTTTTCATCCTACATTTCCTTTTATACTTTTTTTTTTTTAATTCTAATATTGCCTTTCTTCTACCCACTCCCCGCTGTGACTGAAGGGCAAAGCTTAGTCTAACAAGAGCTAAATAATGCACAAATACATATAGGTAACATTACAGCTTTGAAGTCCAATCTAGGAAGGATGAAGGCTCCTGCAAGTTTGATGCTCTCCTAGAGGTTATCTGGAGTTGGCAAGCTACAAATATACAAAATGATGTCTTTTAAGGAGCAGCATCATATTAGAAACTGCTGACCTATTTGCCCAACGGCAAATGACAGAGAAGTTGCAAGTTTTCCCCTCCTTTTCAGCCACAAGTGAAGCTGGGTGCCTGACCCTGTGTTATCAGCTGTTTGCAGATGCTTGGGGCACCTCACTTCACAGGCAACCCCAAGGAGGTGGGTGACTGGATTTTAGGTGAGTGGTTTGGAAAATGTCACCTCTCGCCAATGCCAGGGTTTCCACATGGAGCCTTTTCCAGGTGCTGCAGAGCATGTCCACAGCTGCTGTGGCCTCAAGGGAGCTGGTGGGTCCAGGGCCTTGGTGGTCCCGGTGTGGTCCTCCTGTGAGCCTTGCTGCCGGTCTCCAGCATGCTGCCCATCTGTGCCACAGCCACTGAATGGCTCCTGGCACCAGGGAGAGATGGTAGGTCATGTCCACCACGGGGGGGACACTTGGGCAGAGCAGGGACCTAGTCTGTATTTTTGATGAAATAGCATTGGATGAAAACAATTTCGCAGCAGCAGCAGGACTTGGGACCAGGAGCTGACCACTGCGAGGGACAAGGCCTGCGGCTGGAGAGACCCCAGAGAAGCTGTCAGCCAAAACCTGGAAATGAAATCTGATAAAGAGCTAAAAGAGATCCAAGTCAAAAGGTGGTGTTTGATACGAGATGACCCAGGCATTTTAATGTGTCTGCCTCTGGAATAACAAGAAGATGGAAAGTCCACTTTCATGGGGCTAAAAAAAAAGGAAGACTGGTAGAGCAGAAAGTGGAGTCAGCACGGTTGTGGGATGAGGGAAAACAGAAGCTTGGTCAGGCTACAAGAGAGTGAGAGAAGAGGACGGAAAAGGGCCATGTTGTTTGAGAGACACAGGAAGAGGTCTGCTGCTGTAGCTGACTTTTTTTTTGTGTGTGTGATTTTTTTGTCTTCTTTGAGACCAGTGGCCAAAGTTCTGCCAACTTCCCACAGGGCTCATTTCTCTTCAGTGTCTCCAGGGGTGATTCTCTTGAACTGATCAGCCGTCCTGCCAGCAGTGAAGGACGTGCATGAGCCATTGCGAGGGGAGGAATAGGTGTGCTTTAGGCAAAGACTCCTATGGTGAGGTGAGGAAACCCCAACGAGTTCCCGGTAATCCAGCTGCCTTTCCCCCATGCCACTATGGGACTATAGTGGTCACTATGCCACTGGGGAGCCGTCCCGGCATGGTGGGTGCCCCGCTGTGGCTGAGGGCTGGGGACAGGTCCCTGTATGCCTTGTGGGGAGCAGCCAAGGGACCCGTGTGCTCTCCCTGCCACACACCCTGAATGAAGCAGAAAATGTTTGAGATAAGCCAGTGCCATTTTTTTAATTGCATAAGCAGGGCAGTTTGGGAAGTGGGTGCATGTGCAGGAATGTCCGAGTGTGCCGTGGGGGAGAGGAGGGGACAGGAGAGCGCTGCTCCCGGCGCTGCCACGTGCGACCTGGCAGAGCCCCATCTCAATTATTTCCAGGCAGCGTCGCGCTCCCTTCGCAGCCCATGGAGCCACCAGGCAGGCTGCCAGCAGAGGCAGCAGCTTGGCAGGTTTTTAAATGCTGACTGCGTGAGTGTGCGGCAGGCCATTTGTACCATATGGCACCCAAGAGCTAATCCGGGAGAGGGTGCTGGGCAGTGAGGGAAGCCAAAGCTGAAATGCCATTTAGAAGGGAAACATCAGCCCAAGTGACACAAGGCCATAAAGCCGAACAATGAAGGACACCAAAGGTGGGGAGCTGGAGAGCTAAGGATGGCCAAGTTCCTGAAACCACTCAAATTTCATTTCCTCCCACTGTCCATATTCACTGAATGCTTAGAAATGCTGTTACGTAAAATGTTAAGTATATACTATAAATATTAAAGTACATATTTCAATATATATAATGTACTTCGTATGTGTGCACTGCTCTGCCGTGGGAAGCCTGATGAAGAAAAAGCAGAGCTGTGTCAGAAAAAGACATCTCTGCCTCTGCCCTGGGATGGGGAGCTGATGGCTGATGCTGATGGCTGCTGTTGCTCTGATCTGTGTGTAGGGAATCTATTGATCTCAAAGGGGACAATCATCTGGCAGGATAGGAACCCTGAACTTCAGCTGGTGTTGACCAGCTTGGCCCTGGGAATTCATGTACATCTGGTCCATGGTCATCTTGCCTTTGAAAGGATGTTTTATCCCCTAAAGCTCAATTGTAAGAGTTTTCATTTGCAGTCTCATTATATTAAACAAATGACACTGTGTAATCATTTTCTCTCTGCTCTCGGGCTCTAATGGATAGCTCTTGTCACAGTTATTGATTTTTCTTCTCTTGCTGAAATCTAGTACTTCAGGAATATTGAGTTGTGCTATTATCCAGACAGGTGCCAGCTCTCTGAATGACAGACAACAGGCTGTTGTCACTGTAAATACTTGATAGCTGGAAAAAAAAACCCAAACAAAACAGGAGTGACATTTATCCGCTAAAATACTATAAATAAAATATAGACTTGGTAGTTCTTTCATGACTAAGCTTATAAAGAGGATAGGATTTGTCACGCTAGAATAGACTGATTTCTTGTGTGCTCCCCTCGCTGCAGCAGCTGTGGCCAGACACCTCGGCGGATGGTTCCAGTGAGCTTGTCCACATTGGGAATGGGTTATTCCCAGGTTCATGGGTTTCAGCTGAACACAGTAGGAATGTCTGTACTGACCTGGTCTTTGCTGGTGCTGGAAACTGGGTGACGCTTCTCAGTGCTCCTCTGTCTCCTTGGAACGTCACTGTGTTTTTGGACCACTTCTGTGTCACATGGCTGCCTTGGATGAAGGTGTCCAAAATCACACTCTGAGGTATATGTAATTAATTTTTTCTTCTAACAGGCATTACCTTGTACTTGACCTCACCGAGTATCATTTGCCACTGTGTTTTGGGTTTTTTTAGATACGAGTGAAGGGAGGTGGTTCTGCCCTTTTGCTCTGTGCTACACCTGGGTGTGCAGACCAGCTCTGCCTTTCCCAGTGTGCTGACGCCAATGGCCTTGGGGCTGGAGCAGGACAGCCCAGCCTGGCCCCGTCCCAAGCAGCTTTCAATGAAAATGAGCATCTGCTTGATCAGGATAAGGAAAGATTGTTGTGCTTCTTACCTTGGTGAAGGGAAGAGAGTAAAGTATAGACATAAATAATGAACTTGGTGATCTAAAATTAAAAACATAGAAAAGGATGTTCAAAAGCCAGCACATGGCATGTGTTTCTGCTTAGCTGTTTGCCTCTGCTCTGTTTTTCTGAGAAAAACTCAAAGTGATCTTAAAAGCAGAGAGCATCCAAAGGCAGCTGCCTGGGTAGAGAGAGAAGAGCTCCAGCATGGTGGCCCTTGTTTGTATGGTGGCCTTTGCTTGTACGCTCGCAGGCTGCCAAGCGGTGGGACATGTAAGACGTTGGGCTGTGTGTTTGCAGCATTGCTTGTGTGGTGCCTCCAGGACAGAAGTGATGCTGTGCTGCTCCCCGGCGCCAGCCAGGGCTGCGTGCTCACACACCGAGTGCTAGAGGCATCTCACCTCTGCCACAGCTCACCTAGCTTAATGGCTTCTTACAACATCTCCCAGTTCAAAAGAAACTAAACCAACTGTACTTATTTCACTTGGAGAAGCTGGTTAGTATGCACATAATTTCTGCATCTACACAGCACTTGAGTAGCCTGGGCCTTTTCTTATTACACTAGTGAATAGCAGGCTTACACAAGCAAGTGAAATCGGCTTCTACATCAGGAGGAATAGAAATCTGTAGTTATTGGGGAAAACCTTTCGGGTATTTAGAGCTGCTAATTTACCTGAAGGGGTTGTTGGTTATAATACTGCGGTCGTCCATGATGCTGTTTGACAGCACGGCATATCGGTGCCGATGATCCCGTGCATTACTGGCGATGCAGGTGGTGGTGGTGGAGAGGGCTGTGTGCATTTAAAAAGGGCTTGAGAGCCACTGAACAGCAACATCAAAAATACCTGTGGATGTCTCTGCCCTGTTCCTGTTGCCTCACCCCATAAAGCAACTTTTTCCCTCCAGGTCTGGGCTCTGCACCTTTCCAGCCATCAACTCTCGATAGGACCCATCTGATTTTTATACTTAGAACCATTTCTGCTGATGCTTCCTCTCATGTCTCCCCCTCTGCTCCTGCCTGCTCAGTGCACCTGGCTGTTTCTTTAGACTTGAGTCCTGTCTATGCAGAGGAGGAGATTTCACCTCTCCAGAGATCCAGCTCTGAGCTTTGCCAGAGCTCCCTGTGTACAGGTGAGATGCAGGTACACGTGTTCACAAAACATTTGGTTTCAGGTATAACAAGGAGCTTTTTAGCAAGCTCTTTCAGATGTCTGAGTGGTCAGGTTATCCTCTTCCTTACTGGATGTCTGTCAAAAGAAGCAGCTGGTTTATCTGAGAGTATCTGCTGTTATAAACTGTACTGCAAATTGTTCACCCTTCATATATTTATCTTTTCTTAATGCTTCCTCTGCTCTCTTGCTAGGCAGACTTCCCAAGTAAAAAGGGAGCACTTTTGTTGTTTTTCCCGTTGACTAAATCCTTTACACTTTCTCACTTCTCTTTAGCAGTCTCAGAAAGGATATGTTCTAGGGAAAAGGTAGCTGTATAGCTATACTTCCACCAGGCCTTCTTTGCACCCCAACATTCAGACCTTGCTGGTGTGATGTCCTTGGTTATCCATACGTACAACACATCAGCCAACCACCCTTTGAATTTTCCGTTGTGGTTTTTGTTGGTTTGGTTTGGTTTGGTTTTTTCCTCCCTTTACCCCCGTACAGCATCCTCCCCTCTGTTGCTGGGTCTTTCACCAACACCCCCATGAGACGTGGGGGTCACGGGGATGAAGGATGGGGCAGGTTCCTGCAGCATCCAACCACGGGGTTCTCACAGCAATGACATGTGCTGCTTGATGAAACCAGCACTGGATCCTGCACAGTCTTTAGGTGGCTTCAGCTCCTCCCTTCTGCAAGCTGTATCTGGACATGTTTTGGGACACCTTCCTTAGGAAAGCTTTGTCAACTGAGATGGAAGATTAAATGTATTAACTGTCTTTTGTTAAGCCACGTATTGCCCAGAAAATAGATTTTTGAACCCCCAAAACAATGTAAATACATTTAAAAAACTATTAAAAAAGACAGATGTTAAAGCCATTCTGGAGATTTAAATCATGAAATTTTAATCACATTAATAAGTTCAAATCTAGATATAAGCTATTTCATTGAGCTTTAATGTATTTCCCCTTTAGAAGAAGATACTGTGTAATTTATGACTGCTTAAGTAGAGGATACAATAGTTTGCATTAAAAAAAGGGAACTGGAGGCTCTTTGACTATACTGTGGTGCTGTGACCACATTTACCATCTACTGTAAAATGTCCATCTCTTTCAATTTCCTAAATTATTTTTTACAGAATAGTAAACTTAGGCTGTGAGCTGGGATTTATGCAGTTGTTTCTGGAATTGGTTTTGAAAGCATGCTAGAGTGAAAACTTGATTACAGGACTGCAACTCCTTGTCCTGGGGGGAACTAAACCCCTCTTGGTTTTTGTCAAGGTGCTCACATGAAGGTAAAGGCACCGCCTGGAATATTTTGCAGATTGGCATTTCTGTTTGTTGATTCCATATTAAACAAAATAACCAAGTGTGCTGAAGGTAAAACCCTCATTTAATTAACCCTCTTGGTGTAGTACCATGTGATTAAATGTGACTGAGCTGCTCCTTGGGGCTTCTGCTACTGAAAATACTAACAATAATCATTTGTTTTGTTTTTATATTTAAACACATTATTGCATAGCTTGGTGCAGAGATAATTACCAATTTTATCTCCTGTGTTTTTCTAATGTTCATTAATAACAATAAAAGGTTGTAGGTTAAAAACTCATTTAATTGCCTTTATGTTAATGACATTATGAATAGCCTTAGCTACAGATTCTAATTCTGTCCAGTATCCTGTTTCTCAGTAAAGCCCCAGGAGAGCTGCTCATTTTATCAGCATTACTGATTCAGAGTTTTTCCTTGCAGGTGGGTTTTTGTACATAATCAGAATTAATGCACAACACATTTTGCAAGGAACAGAGTAGAAGCTCTCTGAATAAGTAATTAACTAGAGTGCCCAAGGAAAAATGCCTGAGCAAATTTTTTTTAGCATATTCATAAAACATTAAGAACAGTCACAAACACAGTGGAAACAATTTACTGATAATATGCTTTCATGCCATTTTCTAACTCTCTTCTTTTTTTTTTCTCCCTCGCTTTCCCTTTTAATGAATGGAGTAAAAAAAAAAAAAAAGAGAGAGAGATTTCAGTTCTCTCATTAAGGAGCACCTGCCCTTGGAACAGATTATGTTCTGAGTTGCATTGGACAAGGACTTATTGGAAGATAAATGGAAGTCGATACGAGGGTTTTTCAAAGTAAACAGAAAATAGAGTTTTCTCCTCCATGTACAAATAGGCTTCTTGCTACACTGCCTTCTGAGTCCTGAAAGACAAAAAGAAGGAAAGGTTATCTGAGTTACTCATGTGTCTAACGGTAATTAAAAATAATAGATTCCCCCAAAGATGCTGATGGAGTGCAATGTGTTTGGAACATGCCAAAGTGGACCCAGATGTTTCCATTGTTTGGTTGAATAGCGTGGGGAACCCACAGCAGCACCCAGCTCAGCCCAAGTGGAAATGGGGGATACCACAGTTGTGGGCTATGAGTGGTCAGCCCTGCAGTCCTCAGTTGCTCAAAGTCTGGAGCAGGGAAGTGAGGTAGTCTTAAAGATCTTAATATTAAAGAAAATAAGTCTGAAATGTGTTTGTTGTTCTTCTAGTGCTGGCTATGGAATTTTTGCGCAGGACCACAAAAACAAGGATAACACTCGCTGTGCAGAGTGGGGCTGCCATTCTGGGGTGGTCAAGCAGACCTGGGGCCAGACCTGCTTCAGGAAAGTGCCGAATCCTGTAACGCCCACAGCTGCATGATGCTAGAGCTGTGACAATGAGCACAGCAGGGCTGCTTGGGCTCCAGTCTGTCCATGAAGAGGAAAGACCAAGATGGTCACAGGGCTGCACTGAAACACCATGGTGGGTGATGGCTTCACCCTCTCTTCTTGGGCTTGAAGGATGGACCTGGGGGGCTTTTCCCTTTGAAGGCAAAAGCTCTCAGACAGTTTTTCTGGGAACTGCTGGATCAGCCCAGGCTGGTCTGCTATCTGGAGCTTCTTGACAAGCGACTGGTGGTGTGACGGGCTATAGAGGGCCGTCGCTTCAGTTCAGCATGACAGCAGTAAGCTGTAGCAAAGGTCCTGCCCCGCCAAGCCTGGCCTGTTTGCCACCAAAATCCCCGCCAGCAGCTCTTCTTTTAATGATCTTTATGACAGGCAGAGAAAGCACCATTGTTTGCTTACTTTGCTTTAAAAAATAGATTTCTAAATTTGCAAGCGACAGTTCGGCGCGTGTCTGAAAGCCAGTGCCCCGGGGTGTGTGTGAGCACCAGTAACTGCAAACGTGGCACGAGCTTGTGGGGACATGGAAAGTGGCAGCACCGGAGATGCTAATGTGATTAAATCGTGTACAACTCAATTAGTTTCCCTTTTCCTCCCATGCTAGGTGGCAGACCCGGCTGGTCGCAGGCTGGGGGACGGAGCCTTCACATCCAAGGTCACGCTGAGCACATGGTGGCAATGAGGCCACTTGGTTCCAATTTGACCCTGGTCATGCGGTGCCACTCTTGCAGAGCTGTGAGCGGAGGACAAGCATCCCCCCAGGCTTCCATCCTGTATTGGAAGGTAAGTCTTGGCAGGCAGCATCCTTCTGCCAAGTGAGGAAAATGCTTAAAATGCTGGAATTTGCCTAGAAAAGGCTTTTCAAATTAGGACTTATCCAGAAGGGCAACACTAAAGAGCTAAGTGGGGAAAATGCTTTGCCTGTGCTAGTGTGCGAACAGGGAACGTGAATGCCCGGTGCAGCTAAAGCCCTCGTTCTCTCCCATGTAAGACAGCAAGAAAGATGAATCTGTTTCCTAGCATTAAAGACATCAGAACAAAGTGTTACTTATTTAACTGAAATACCTGTCTACAGTTGGCAGGTCCAGGGACTGAAAAGTCTGTGTTTGCCTGTGATGGGCCTCATGTTTTCATGCAGAGATTTGGGACGAATGTCCTGAATGCAGAAGGCAATGAGCATGTCTGTAGGGACAGTGCAAAAGACAAAACTCATTGTGAGAAAAGGAGATCCCAGAGAGCAGGAGAAGCTGGGGTCAGTCCCTGTCCCAGACATGGAGCTCGGTCCCACCAAGCAGCACTTCCCTGTGGCCAGGACAGAGTCACAAGTCCTGAAGAACTGCAGGCTAAAATTAGTCTATTCCACAAAATTCTGGGGGGACCAAAAATTGGAGTGTGGGCACAAGGACTGCTGCGTGGTTGTGTTGATGATCTGGAGACATTGTGCTTTGCTTTGACTCTTTTTTTTTTTTTAAATCACTCTCTGCCTTATATTTCAAAAAGGCCATTTTTATATGACCAAAATTGATTGCTTTCATCAGAAACATTTAGAAAAAGGCATCCTCTCCCCATAGTAAGTGAAAAACTAAACCTGACACCTCCTTTCTTAAGTGAGCTCCCACAAATAGATGTTTTGTTCAAAAACTGCAAACAGGTTCTCCACGGTCTGTCTCATCCTGTGCCTTGGGTGACTGCGTTTTGTGGCTGAGTGGGACAGGACTCATGTGGTTATTTGGGAAGAAGCATTTATTCTGTTATATGGTAGGAGATCCAGCAACCAAATGGCAACCTAATTTCTGCCTATGGGCGAAATAAAACTGGATTCTGGCAGTTGTTCCAACATATGAAAGGAAAGCATTTTAAGAAAGTAGGCATTTTGTACCTTATTTTCAAGTGGAATTATTTTCTGACCTAATACCTCCAGGTTAAAATCATTTTGTCAGAGCTACATCCTTCCCTGTTTTGATGGTAAAATGTGTAACTTGTCCTTCCACACTTCATTAATTTGTGTTTTGTGTGCATCTAGCTAACTATGCAACCCCTAGGCTTTTGGTTGTATATTGTGCCGTTTACTATAACAACAACTTAGCCATCAGCAAAAATATCCTCAAAATGAGCCCAAGCTATTTCTGAATATTTGTATCAGATATCTGAGTCTCAGAGATAGCTCTGTAAAAGGTAGGGATTTAAAAATAACAAAACAAAACCCGTGAAAATTATCCAATCCATGAAAAATATGCAGGCTCAGCAACATGGAATCACAGCAGATACACTCTATCGGTGCAGAAGTGATTGCAAGCCCTGTCTTGGGGTGGGCTCTAACAAAAGGGTTAATGCCTGGGAGGCACCCGTGTGTGGTAGCCCCCCGCCAAGGTCAATGGGAGCCCTGCCTGCTGAGCACAAGCAGGATCAAGCTCTGTTTTTCCGTGATGTTTAACACAATCGGGTAACGCAATGGTTTATTTGCACTCTTTGTAGCTCCCTTTTAAAAAATTCTGCTCTTCTGCAAATGACCTAATCTATTTCATTATTAAATATAAAATCAGGAATCATGGAGGAATTGTTTATGCAATCTTTTTTTAATTTTAATTTTTTTTTTTGAGGGGGTGGGGAGGAAGATAGGCAATTGCTTTAAAATAATGATTTGTACTTAAACACTAATCTGATGTCATGAATTTACCGTTTTCCTAAAGCTAGGCATATTCCCTATCAATTTGCAGCAGTAAATATGTAGATCTACCACTTATCCAGTAACAAGCAAGCATATTTGCTGTAGATTGGAAAAAATAAAAACAAACTAATGTATATTTTTCAACTTCCTGGTGCTTTAACCTTTCTTAAGAAAAGACTCGAGGGACATAATTGAACGAAAGTGTTTTTCTTTAGCAGATGGATTGCTTTGCTCGGATATTATTTTAGTTATGCCAATAAAATGAAGGGTACCCAGAAACCCATGAAACTGCCAGCAGTTGTTAGTGTACAACTATTACCAAGGCAGAAATGAGGCCAGAGCAGTGATAAATGTGCACATCTCTCTCTCCATCAGCTGAGGAATGACCTGGATACAGTTTACATCTGAGCACCAAGTGGGCCAACATTTTTCACAGCAGCACTTAATAGTGGACATTAACTTAGCCCTCTCCAAAAGGGCTGACCCAGAGGCTACCCTCTGCGGCTCTCCAAACTGTAATCACTTCTGCAGTCTGTAATTTTATCAAATCGCATGCACCTTTTCCAGCCACTTATTGGCCAATTAAGTCAAGTTCTCACTGAGGGGGTCCAGCTGGCTTCAAGTTATCTTAGATGAATTGATTGAAGACATTCTGCAATCTATGAACCCAGTTTAATGATCTAGGTGATAATACTTGTAATTCTTCTTAGTCAAGGGAATTTGCTGCAGCTGTTGTCTGCAAATCCATGTTCTGATACAGTGAAGTACCAGAAGAGCGTTAATCCGCCCTCAGAGTTTTACAGCGATGGCTGCATTGTGAAATGGGAAATTTAACATTCACACAGCATTGCCAAGTGAAAACAAATTTTGTTGATGTGTTTTTTATTTTATTCTACTGTAAGTGTTAAAGAGGTTACAGTGAAGAATACATCATTGATAATACTTCAAATTGGAGACTGTACAGCAGCATTAAACAGCCTACTAAAATATTGCATAAAATGTTTGAGCTGGAAAATGAGGTTTGCCTTAGAGCACGAACATATGATTTTTAAAATTTGGAGGTGGAGCAGAGCTCCAGAAATAGAGCCGCTGGGCCAGATCAGCTCCTCAAGACATTCTGGCTATCTGGAGTCAGTTTTGTTATTGCAGAGTTACACTGGTGTAAATGAGACAATAGTCTGTCTCTTTGTTTATTTAAAAACTTTTATAGAAAACATAAATCAATACAAGGGATCTGGTGCTACTTTCAGCAATGCCAGCATAAATCAGGAGTAACCCCATGCTTAAATGGTGTAAACTGGTGAAGAATCTGCCTTTGAGACTGGACACCTTCCCCTCCCCAGATTCAGAGCCCTTGAAGCGCTAAAGAAGGAGTACTGTACTTCGAGACAGGGCTGAAGTGTATCTCTGAGACCTGCAGTCACCTGCACGAGAACCTGTGAAAACAAAGAAATAATCATATTTGCTTGCTTCAGTGGCATGTGCCTCTTTTCTGAGCCCCAGGAATGTTGATCCCCTCCATGAAACAAATAATGTAGCTAACGTTAGGGAGTATTTTACATGTTGAAAATTCAAAATACTTAGTAATGAAATATCCTATAGTGCATCTGTGAAGTTTCTGTTTGTGAAAGGGAATGGCTGGGTTTGATTTCCCTGTAAAAGCCGCAGCTGCTGTATTAATTTATGCTGTGCCGCAGACACCCATTTGCTTCTCAGTTGCAGGGACTTCCCCTCCTGCGTGGTGTGATTGAGCCCAGCTCTGCTGATGCCTGCCTTGCTGAGAGACTCCAATGCTTTTGATGATTTTTTTTTTTTTTTTTTAACTGTAGGATGATGAGAAAAGTTACTTTTTAATGGGATACATTTTTAAAGAGTTATGTGGTGTTTCCAGCCCCATCCAGCTCTCCTCATACAACCTCCTGGCTGCTGTGGCTGGAGGGCTGTGCTGGGCCAGGAAAGCCCTTCTCCCCACCACAGCCTCAACCCATCCTTGCTGGAGGTCCAAGCCTGAGCTGAGTGGTGCTCCTCACTTTTGGTGGACTTGGATCAAGCTGTGTCGGCGAACTGAGGTCTGTTAGTCAACTAACAATACATATTTCAATCATTAGTCTTTGGCAATTTATGCGATGTTTGAAAAGTGGTGTAAAGATGATATAAAATGAGGATGTCCTCCATTGAGAAGTTAGTTTGGCTGTGGGAGGTGGTGTGGTCCTCCCTCAGACCGAAGAAATAGAGCTGCTGTGCCTGGGGAAGGCCATGCTTTCCCATCTGCAAAGTGGGGACCATGGGGCCGACCTCTTTGGCAGGGCTGTGAGCTCAGGGCATCTGGGTGCAGACAAGAGTGCAGGTGCGCTGGACAGAATCCCTGTGGATTCACATGCCACAGCTGGGTGCCTGGGACCCCTGTCCCTCAGGGAGATGAGTCCTTAGAGAGGGGCCCTGAACAGCCCCTTGCTCACGGCTGTCTCCTCCCAAAGTCGGCCATGGCTGGGACAGGGGTGGCCCTGCACTGCAGGCTGCACTGGCTGGGTACAACGCAGAGCTTTCCAGGGGATTTGAGGGATGAGTGTAGCGGGAGGGGAAGGGGGTCAGACATGCACTGCCATTTACGAAATTACTGAGACGTGAACAGCGTGCAGGAGTAGGAAACGTCTTTGATGCTAACCATAGAAAATAACTCTGAAATTAACTGCACCAGGGGCAAGCTCCTGCCTGACTGGGTTGATCTGCACAGAGCCAGGCTTCGTTGTCGTGTTGGCCATGCTTCAGTGGATGCGCATTTTACTCACCCTGCTGTCGTTGCTCAGAAGGGAGAAGGGGCCGGGGATCCCTCCCCGTAGCAGGGCTTAAATTAAAGCATATATGACTAAGGAAGCCTGGTATGGCCACAGAGAACATCTTGTTCCCCATATTTAGCCATGGGCAATGTCAAGTACTATATGTTACACAAGTGCTTTTCTCCAGTCCTGTAGGGCTTTGCTTTAGAGGTTGACTGTGTGAGTTGAAGGGCTTAGTTTTAAAATAACAGTCCTACCAAAAAAATTTTGATTTTTCATCTTCACCACCCAGAAGAGTAGCTTCCAAATTAGGGGGCTGCCTCATGTGATACAGAAAGCAGGAGACCTGTTACTGCAGCCCTGCAGCATCTCCTGCCAGGGCTGGGCACTGCCTCAGCAGCAGCCCTGGTGCACTGGTGCATTTTCACTTCGGATGCACTAAAAAGAGGGGTTAATTAGTACAGCTGCCTTTGATCTTCTGCTTGCAAGGGAAGAGAGAGTCTAGTTGGTAACACCAGCCAGCTTCCAAACATTTTATGGATTTTGGCAAGAGGTAGCACAGTCATAACATTTGAATATTAGCACTTTATAGCTCCACCACACTAACAACTGCTAATTAGGCAGCTTGGGCATGGCTGACTGATGCCTTGAACCTTGTGTAGTAATTTACACCTATGCACAGCTACAGCTATACGTGTACATAGATGATTAGCGGCAGTGAAGCCAGCTGGAAGCCTGATATTGGATTCCTCTTGTGTTCCCCCTTCCCCTTCTCAGCACTTTCAATTTTGCTTTCCTGGAACACCCACAGGTAGAGTGTGGGGAAAACCTTGGGCTGGCAGCTCATCTACCATAGCACCTTTGGAAAATTTGCTGTGCTGACTCCCAGGACGGAGCACATTTCAGCAGAGCACAACCACTTTTAACTGGCCCAGGGAATTTATCCTCCAAATAACCCCCCCATAGCTTTAACAAGATCTGGAGATGTGTCTTCTTCCCATGCCGATTTTTTTTTTTTTTTTTTTTTTGCTTGGCCAATAGGAGTACTAAAGTTGAAATGTTTGATGCTGTATCCTCGAGTGTTGTTTTCTCCAGTTTTTGTTACACTCTGCCTTCTGTGGACATGGACTTATAAAACCACCAGCTGTGATTTGCGTTGTTGAATTCCTCCCCCAGTGTACCTATTATTAATACAAAGGCCATGAGGTTCTCTGCTCCTCATGCAGCCATTTGCAATTAAAACATCAGTGCTCTGATAATCTTCTGCAGCTGGGTTGTCTGAGGTGTGATATTATAAAAAAAGTGGTGAGTGTGGGTTTCTTGCTCCAGTGGTGACTTGAGTCCCTGTTGCTCTTTGAGGCTGTTCTTACCCCTGGAATTACCATCAGCTGAGCTGCACATCCAGAAATCACTTATTCTTGTAAGTACTCTTGGTATTTCATTTCTAATGAGCATTGTTTTTGTGGTGTCCCCAGCTATAGACCTTCTCCTGCTGAAGGCAAGTTGACATCTCATGGAAGAGCTCTTTCTCATCTGCTCCTCTACCCTGCCTTGCAGGTAAATGCCAGATTTTTGGAGCCTCTTTTCTCAGCTCTGTTACCGGTCTCATTTCTGAACTGGTGGCAGTGGTTCCCTGGCTGGGTTTCCTCTCTGGGAGTGGAGGTAATTTCTCATGGTCCCCGGGGTACAGGGGTACTCTGGGGATCTGACAGCGACTGCTCCCTGATTAGCAGTGCAAAGGAAGTGGATTCACCTGAGCTAAACACGTACTTATTATTTTTAAATAATACCAATTTTCTTTCTTTTAAAAGAAAGCAGGTAGGGCATTATATAAACAGATAGAAAATAAGGGTGAGTCTGATGGGTATTTCTCTGGGAAAAGCCCAAGATGCTTACCTTGTTATTTCTTGAACTACTTTAAAATCAAATGTGTCTTTCCCTTATGATATACTCTCCTTACTGCTAGTAAGGAAATAGACCTGGATTATATTTACAATGATAGCTAGGAGACAGTGTGTTGTGTTTTTTTTTTTTTTCCTAATTGTTTTTTTGTTTAATTACTAAGATCCTGAGCCCTGGGTACTTAATTCAAGGTGTCTACAAATGGCCATGGAACAAAGCACGACTATGTCTTTCTGCAGGGTTTAGGCTTTAAGTGTGTAGCATGGCCTGGGGATTTGTGCTTTTTCTGACAGTCTGTGTTGTGGCTCTTTAATAAAAAGGAAAGTTAGCAGTGAAAGCTCACAATCAAATAAACAACAAAAGGGCAAAACTGTATTTCACCCTCTGTAATTTGATCTGCAAGAAATGTAAATCACTCATCCAGAAGAGAGGGATTTTCAATTAGTCTTGTTTTCTTAAACATGCAAATCCCTCAGCCATGTTTAGCAGCACAGTTTTGCCCTAACTCTGCAGAGAATTCCCAAGCAACCTTTAATAGACAGCCATGCCTTCAGGCTTGTCCACTTATGTTTTCTCTCCTGCCTGGGCATAAGATAGATTATGCATATTATTATTCATAAGTGCCACCTATTGAAAGCATAACCACAGGCACGTTTGCAAATGGTGGGCTTGCCCCAGCTGTCCCCACTCATGCGAAACATTCCTGCTCTCTGACAGACCCCTCCAAACCGTCCCCTCAAAATCCCTGCTCTTTTCCTGCCAAATATCCTGGCGTGGAGAAGGACTCACAAAATAACCCACGGACTTTAAAGGCAGCTAAAATTAAGGGGGACTTTTCCCCATTTTCCTCCTGCAGAGGTACTTCCAGCTGATGCTTTTGTTGTTTCTCCCTGAGCGCCGAGGCTGGCACTGCTTTGCAGGATGCTGGGGAGAGGGCTCCAACCCAGGGTGCCAGCAATCACGGAAGGCAGAGATGCCACATTTCTTTAAATATGCTTTCTTCATTAAAGAAAGGGATTTCTCTGTCTGGTGCAAGAAATAATTAGTACAGAAGAACAGCGAAGTAAATAGGTGGGAGTCTCACATGACTGGATGTTATTGAACATTCTTAGATAAAGGGTAAATATAACTGCTTTCCTGGTGGCAATTCATGGAGTTTTAAAATAAATATATATATACCTTTTTTTTTTTTTAACTCTGTTTTTGCATATTAGACTGTTTTCCTCTGCATTTGAGTGTGTTGGTATAAAGAACAGCGATTTCTCTTCCTCAACTGCACAGGATACATACAAGTCATTTTCAGTTTGCTGTAAAATTATTTTCACAAAATATATGAGTTAGGAAGTAGGAATAGTATTTAAATAAATGTTTTGAATGCTAGTGGCTAGAATTAAGCATAACCCTATGTTTCTTCAAAAGGTCAATTGTGATTCTAATTACTCTTATGTAAGCTAGCCACTGTTTGAACTGCACAGTTATAATTAATATATACTCCTTATTGCCAACTATGTGCATTTTTGATCATTAGAATCTGGACAGCCTTATTATGTCTGAATGAACATGTAAATGGATGGGAACCTCTTTGGGCTGATTTTCTGTTACACTGGTTTTATGGTGATGTAACCACATTAGCTGTAATTGCATCACACTGAGATAAATCTGGAGCATCAGAGTGGGGCAAGAGATGTGTGGTGTTCAGCGATAGGAAGCACTGCTCCGGTACTGCAGGACGTATGGCAAGGAGGTATAAGTAAGGCCTAGGAATACAATTGTGCTGTCTCTCTTAGAAAAGTCTTGCTGATATCCAAAGGGAACACTACGGCCAATAAATGCACAAATCTTCTCGAGGGGCTTCTTCTCTCTCCATGGAAACACATGGTGGGGAATTGTTTTCCATGGTGGTGGATGGGGCTGAGCGGGTGATAAGGGGTGCAGCTGCTTACTCGCCCTGACAAGGGTTCTTGCTTTTGTCTTCCAAGCAGCAGTGAAGCCTGAGAAACCATAACCCAGCCCACGTCTGAGCACAGCCCCAGCAGGCAGCAAGAACCGCAGGAGCCCCACGGTCTGGCTGCCCCTGCCCTCCTGTGCTGCCTTGGAGCCCACAGGTGCGGTTTTCGATGCAGCCCAGTCCAAGTCTGCCCAGTGCATTGCTGTTTTCAGGTACCAACCAAGCAGCAAAGGCAGAATAAAAGCATGCTGACACACTTTTTCTATGTTCTTTCCCTTTCCTTTCCCTGTGGAGGATGCAGGATGCTGAGCTCCAACTCTGAGTGGGTCCCAAGCTGGGCTCTGCATTGGCCTGTCCCTGCCCCACCACCAGCACTGATCAGGATCCAGCCAGCGACTCCCAGACACCGGCCATAATGGACATGACCTTAGACGGAGGCTTTTCACACCACCTTGGAGATCAGACAGGCACCTGCTAGAACGCCCACTGAAGGCTGTTAAAGCATGGCAGAGGTATGTTTGCGCTGTGCACTGGGGGTGGCATGGGTGGGAAGATTAGCCTAGGAGGAGCAAATGCTGGGTGGTGGAAGCAATGACAACTGAAGCACCTCTACGCTAGGGAAAGCCAGGGCCATGGAGGTGGGCTGGGTTCATGCTGAAGGTTCGATGTTGCAGTGCTGGAGAATCTCAGGTTTTCGGCATGCCCTATGGGGAATTTTTGAAATAGATGCAATTAAAGGTAAAGTGTACGGAGATGAACGCCAAAGATTGACCATGTGACCTTTAACTTACAGCTCTCTGGACTCACTTCTGGAGGGGGCTTTGCCCACACCCCCAGCTGCCAGAAAAGCCTATGTAAAGCATGAGCACATCTGTTCCTGCACAGACATGGGGCACCCCAGAGCTGCTCGGGACATCTTTTCTGCTGCCCTCAGCAGAGGAGAGAAAGCTGGGAAGGAACTCTCCATATCTCTGCTTGCTGCTGTGTGTTTGCATGGTGGAGGTGAGCATAGGAAAAGTAAATGTCTCTGTTTCAAATATGCTGGGTTTGCCCCTCTCTCACCCCCAAAGCCCGAGCTGCTCTGCCCTCCTTGTGCTCAGCTGCATGCAGTGAAGGGTGAGTGGTGCTGCTCTGTGCTGGAGGACTCCCTCTGCCCAAGGAGGGACCTTCCTCATGGGAGAAAATCAGTGGTTTTGCTGCTCCTTCTCCTCCCTCGTGCTTTCCACCAGGGACGGGTTAAAAACTGGTCAGATCTCCAGAGTCACCTGGGGAAACCTTGCTGGACCTGCACCTCTGCTGATCCCTGACTGGTGGCAGGGAGGGCACATTCACAGGTTGATGCAAATGTGGGGAGAAACCCAATTCTTTGTCTTTAAAATGCTCTCGGTGTCACCCTGGCCCATGCGGACAATCCTCACTCTTGGCAGCCCTCATGCCTTGGGTGCCTGGATCTGTCTTGCAACATCCTCTGGGTGCTTTCAGCACCAAAACTCCCTCTTCCCTGGCCCCGACCCTCCCTAAAGCCTTGCCATCTCTCTCCACAGTGGTGATACATTGTCTCCTCTGAAATGTCACTGGAAAACATTGCTTAACCTCCCATTCTTTGCTGTTATTATCCTGTGCTGTAATTGTGTCAGTGTCTGTGGGGAGCGCTGGAGCCCAGGGTT
This sequence comes from Caloenas nicobarica, assembly GCF_036013445.1. Lineage (NCBI taxonomy): Eukaryota > Metazoa > Chordata > Aves > Columbiformes > Columbidae > Caloenas > Caloenas nicobarica. The sequence continues at coordinate 92,688,059 of NC_088284.1, forward strand.
CTTGGGAGGCAGGGCACACGCTGCCGCTGTGGCGCAGGATAATGGGCTCCAGCCCTGACCTGGGGAGCTGGTGCTGGGGTGAGAGGAGTGCGTGCATCTGCACCCGCTTGGTCCTCAGCCTCTCCACTGAGCCTGCTGACAAGGGTGCCAATTAGTGTCGGTTGCATGGGTAGCTGGTGATGGGGACACCTGTGCACCTGGGCCATGCAGGCCACCACCTCGGTGCCACTGTCCCGGCACAGCTGTCAGATAGGGACTGTTCTGCTACTGCTGACCTGTGCCCCTTCAGAGCTGGTGATTTAAGAGGTGAAAGACATAACATGCCATTACCTATGGCACAGCCAGCATGGCACAGCCGCTGAACAGCTCCAGAGTCCACAGTTGCAGCATGGGGACCTGGGCCCTGGGTTTGACCCACTGCTGGGAAATGCTCAGTAAAGATGCAATGCTTCATCAGCCTCTGTGATGCTACATTATTTTACAGTGCTTTAGTTTACAATATATTTAGAAGGCTAGATCAGCCCCCATCCATCTCCTACCCTCTAACGTGTGACGGCTGCTCATTGCTATGACGTTTGTCTTTGTAAAGAAGAGGGATAACTCTTCACAGGAGTAAAGATAAATATTGCAGAGAATCACCTGTCACTTGTGGGTACGTATCATGTAATGTGTAGTGTGCGCAGATGAACTCTGTTGCAAGCTTGAGATGCACAAATGTTTTATATGCTTGTGTGCGCATGTGTCTATTTGTAATGCACCCAAACAGACATGCAGTTGCATGTATTTAGGTAGGCACATGCTCACTGCATATCTGCACCTCCCTGTAAAAAGGCTATGTCCATATGTATACACTTGCATGCATAAATACTGTCAGGAAAACAAAAATAAAGCCAAGTCACTATAGATAGCATCATAGAAAATTAAAGATGAAGCTGAGAATAGACAGCATTAATAACCCAGGCTGTTATGTCACCAGCCAAGTAGGATGCCTTGTGGAGAGGAAAAAGAGCACGTGGAAATATTTAAGTAACGTACACAAGTGTTGTAGCCTCTTGCATCTGGGAGCACATGATTTTAAAAGGGTATGTGCATGTTTTGGGGGTATTCTTATATCTGAAAAGGCTCTCTGAAATAACTGAGCATGAAGCCAGCGTGTGTTTGTATTAGGTTGAGACTCTGGCATTAAGATGATTATTTGACTCTATCAGCAGGGTGTTATGGCTCCAATTTCACTTAATATCTGAATTGTTCACATTAAAACATGCCCTTGGCCTGACAAGGCATTATTAACTTGCATTTAATAAAAATAAAATATTACATTTAAAAAAATTGAAAGCTGACAAATTTGATTTAAATGAATACTGAACTCCAGGCAAATGTGTTGCTTGAACTCTGCCTGCTGTACTGGAGCTGACAGGAAGCATTAAAGTAATACTGAGTGGTCAATATGTGATTAAATATCACATGTCAAGCTTAGCAAGAATGTTCCTTCCAAAGAACATTATATTGTTAAAAATAAGTGACAAATTCTAAGCAACTCCTTCAAATTCATAAAGACACGTGAAAGGATGTAAGTGTGCTTATAATAAACCAGGATCTCTGCAGGAGACAGAGAATATACTGTCTCTTGCACAGAGCCATATAGAACATCTACAGGTAATCAGAAAAAAAAAAAAAGATTACACATATTTGAGGCAATAAATTTCCTTTGCATTTGCCATAGAACATAAAGAGAAGAGACATGCTACATTTTCACACCATGTTTTAATCGGAAAGATTTTGCTGTCATGCTGTTCTGTCTAAAGGGATTATTTATTTATATAGAGACTCAAGTATCTATCTGTGTACACATATGGACATATACATGCAAAAGCAATCATGAGCAGCATTTAGAGTGGGAAAATTAAATCTAAGTCAGATTTAAAATAAATAATAATAATTGTAATAGTGATAATAAATGCCCTCCTGTCATTAGATGCTTGGGAACACTAATGCTTCATGGTTATTGTCTGTTACGGATTCCAGCTGGGAGAACATGCTTAAGCACCATCAACTTTCATCGTGTGTTTTCTGAAAGACATAGATGTCATTGCTTTCTCTTTGCTTCAACAGGATCAATCCAGGATTACCAGGGTGCAATAAGGGCACTGTCCAGCAGTCTATTTAAATTAGACATAGCAATAAAATATTGGGATCTACAGCCTCAGACAAATGACTTGATATGCCTAGGCCAAGAGGTTACCAAAGCCAGGTGAGATCTGAGACCTATTTATCACTGCCTGAGCTCAAATTAAGTTTTAAATATTGTCAGAAATGAAAAACTGCTACCAGATGGTGTCAAGTTAATTCATCTCACTGTACTCAGAAAATGTCTTTTAGTTCCATCACGGTGCCTGGTCTCCTGCATTAGAGGGTGTCTGTCAGAGCACCTCCTTTAGCAGGGAGGTGAGGGTCCTGCTCGGCCTTTGGTTGCTGCTTACAAGATGGATGCATGCGCTTCTGTGGTGTGTGGCTATAGGTGATCTTTGCCGCATGTATGGGCCCTTTTTACAAAGCAGCATCCTGCAGCACAGAGGTTTGACAGTGAGATTTGAAGCCTCGTTAGCTCTTACTTGATTGAGAAACCTGCTGTTCTACCCACCTGGTCCAGGGAATGGGATTTGTTGGTCTGTAGAAAGAGGCATTTGGGGATGAAGATTGACCCTGGCACATTGGTGCAAAGGGCCGTGAAGCTCTCCCATGCACTGCACAGAGCTGGCACAACCAGGCTGCTCTTTTCCTCTGCTCCCATTCCCATTTCAGGGCTGTAAGGAGTGTACCATCCTGCCTATCCCCATCAACCCCTGGGCAAAGGTTGGGATATGTTTTAGTTCAGTGTTCAAGGGAACACAAAATGACATCCGCTAATTTTATGCTTCTCCTGTCTCCCTTGTCCATCTACTTTTCTTCCTGAGCCCTGCCCTCAGCTCTGGCTTCAAGCGCAGTGTTTGAGCCTTCCAACAGCAGGGAACCTCTGAGGCAGGAGGGTGAGGGTGTCCCCAGATCAAGGTTTCCTCCACTCTGATTGGCATTTGCGCTGGTTGCCTCAACTCTCCCTGCAAGCTGGGTTACAGCCCCCAGCCTT
>NC_088284.1:92696182-92733682 GCF_036013445.1 Caloenas nicobarica
GCACCCGCGATTTCCCCTCCACCCCATTGCCGAAGCTCCGAGGGGACAGACCCAGGCCGGGAAAGCATCGGCTCCTCCCTGCAGAGCCTTCCGGAGAAGAGCAGGGATCCGAAAGGAGGAAAAGCATATTTATCGGATTGGCATTTTTTTCTCTCTTAACAGCACTTCTTCCTAATGATATTTACTTAACTGCATTTGACAGCAGTTAAGAACACGTCTCCTGTAAACAGGATCTATTCTCCTTCTGCCTACAACTGCCTGTCAGCTGCAAAGCCAATCGCAGTAATAACCGCTGGATCATTTTAAATGTGGCTAAACCTACGTTGGACAAAATCAATCTGCCATTTGTTGGCTCAGAAGGAAATCACTTGCACAGTTTGACGAATTGCTTGCAATACCCTTCAGCAATTCTCAATCGCATCGCTGTGCCCCTTCCTCGCAGCCCTTCTCTCTGCCGCTTAGGTTCGGCTTTTTTTTCTTTTCCTTTCTTATTTTTTTTTCCCTTTCCCTTTCGTTTGGACTTCAGGTAATCTGAAATGGCACTGACCCTTCTCATCCTTCCGATTACCTTTCTGAAGCATGAACTTGGTATAAAATCACACATCAGAAAATTCACTATAATTATTTTGCAATGCCATCAGCACAGATCCATCAAGGAGGAAACCCAGTAGTGGAATGCTCCTCGCAGCCACATGAGCGGCCAGTCCCGTCCCGCCTGAGTGACAGCTTTGGTAATTAAGTGATTGTAGAGACCTCCCCAACTGTTCTAACAACCTTGTCAGGGCCTGTCTGCGGACAGAACAAGCTGAAATCAATGTGCTTTCTGCTCCCTGAGCATTTCTGATCATGTCCTGAGCCTGCATCGGGGAAAACATTTGACAAAAGAAAAACAGTCGCACTAAACGTTGAGGGTTTTTTTAGCAGAAAGTTAACTTTCTTGGCCTTTAAAAAAAAAATATATATATTTTCACTTAAGGAGGGAAAGGCGGAGGGCAGCTGAGAGCTGCCGCCCAGGCGCGGCGGGGCTGGCCGGGGACGAGCAGACCGTGTCCGCACTTGCTCCGCTCCTGCTCCCTGCCTGCCTCCGCGCTGTTCTGCGCCGTTTTGTTCCCGCTGGGAAACGTTCTGTAGCGTCTCTTGCAACGGCCTCAATTACTCCGAGGTACAATATATTTTCGCCGGGATTAGACGGCGAGTCTGTTGGCACAGTGTAAATGTCAAGCAGCAGCTTTTAATAAAGGGATGTTCAGACTGTTAAATTTCACAGTACAACGAGCTCGGTCCCTCCCGACTCCCTCTGCCCCTCCCCACCCCCCGCCCCGAGCTGCGAGGCTGCCAGTGAGCCAACACCACCGCACTCCAAAATACGGGTGGGGAGAAACTCATCCCGGGGCCGGGATGCTGCGCCCTGCCAGCCCCGAGCTGTTTTGCAGAATGAACCCCCAGAGCCCCGCACCCCGCTTGCTCGGATTCCCCCGGCCGTGGGTAGAGGCGGCAGTTGCCGCTCGGGGCCGGTCCGTAGTGCCTCGGCTGTCCCCGGCGAGGCAACACCCCCCAGCCCGGCACATGATACCCCGTCCCTGCCGCACGCTGCCTCCAGCCTCCATCGGGCCATTGATTAGCACTCGAAGAGCCGCTCTAATTAGCTGCCTGCTAATTAATGAGCGGGGCCCCGTCCGACTCCTGAGTGGCACCTCCGCTCATTGCTTTGATTCGGCTATTGCTGATGTATTGGGGTGGGGCAGCTCCGTGGCTTTGCCTGCAGCCAGGCGGGTGGGATGAGATGGGAAGGGGGGGGGTCAGTCAGCCAGGGGTTGAGGGGACACAGGGCCCATCCACCCCCACAGGGCACGTCCACCCCCGGCCTCAACAAGTGCAAGGGGAGTCCCGCTGCCCTCTGCGCCCGCGTAAGAGGTCAGAAGGAGCTATAAGGCCTCTTGCATGGGATAGCCCCGCGTAGGGTTGATCTGGCCCCTGGGAATCCCAACCCGCCCGAGGTGTTCGCTGGAGGAGCAGAAGAGGCCGAGGCTGCCGGTGCTCTGGGCTGCTGCGGTGCCGGCCAGGAGTGGAGCGGCTGCCCGGGGTGGGCCTCGCCGCCGCTTCCCCCAGAATATTTTTGCACAATGGAGTCGAGGATTAAAAAATAGGAGGAGGTAAATGAAAGGTGTTCACTCTTCAGGAACATGACTTTAAGCCCTAAATCCCGATTCGGAGACGGGAGAGTGTATTGTGAGTTAAAGGATTATGCTAGTGTAACATATTATCCCGGATCCCACGTTCCCCTAGGGATAATTAGGACATACTTTTGGTAAATTGCAAACCAAGACAGCAGGATAAATACGGCCGCTGCGGGCTGCTTTCCTACTGCAGGAAACCGGACTCTGTTTGCAGGCTACTTTAAAAAAGTTTGCTTTTTCCTGATCTTTAATTTTGCTTGTCAGTTTCCCCCCATTTTATTCTGTCCCCTTTTCCTCTCCTTGTTCCTTCAAGCGCCCCGATCTGTAGGGACATGCTGGCAAGAGGCCACCACGCCGTGCTGCCAGCCCCTCTCTGATCGGAGCGGCCGCGCCGGCGCTGCCTTCGGCCCCGCCAGCGCCGGGCGCCCGTCGGGGACAACGGGGGCGGCCGCTACCGCCGCCCAGCGGACACGGGCGGCCCTGCACCTCCGCTGGGCTCACCGCCTTGGCTCCCCCACCAGCCTCCGGGCTCAGCGCTGGCGCCTAAAGCCTCGGGGCAAACGCTGCGCCTGGCTGCTCCCTGCCCGCGGGGCGGCGGACGGCGATGCGGAGCTGTTGGGCGGAGCGGGGGATCATCGGTGGCAGCGGGCTGGGTCTCCTGCCGTCGAAAAACTTCTTATGAATGCTGGAGTGGGGCCGGAACCTGTCTCGCTGCAGCGCGCGGCCAAGGTCGTTGTGCATCGGGTATGGCACCAGTGACCAGTGAATCCCAGGGAAGGCCTGTCGATTTTTACCAGTGAGGACCCAGAAACTACTTGCCTTGCCCCACGAGGGAAGGCCGGCCTCAAGCCGTCGGAAGAGGAGCAGAAGGCCGTGGCACTCTGCATCGGCACCTCTCCTGTCGGGCGCGACTTCTCATCCCGCACCGCTACCCCGGGGCTGTGGTCTCCCACTTTGGAACGGACCACCCTGAACGAATTACCAGCTCAGCGCGCTCCCCCGCGCCTCCTGTGCTCCTCATGCTCCCCCCGCGCCCCTCCGTAGCTCTGCGCGGGACAGCTCATCTCCGCGCTGCCACCGCACCCGCGCAGCTCTGGGCTGAGTGGGACACTCCCGGACGGGGCAGGCAGGACAAGGAGGGGGTTAGAAGACCCTCCAGTCCTCGCTCTCCCACTTCTGGCCCCAGTCCGGTGGTGGGCTCCCATCACCGAGGCAGCCGTTGTGTGGGAGGTGAATATTGCAGCAGCCCCATGCCTAAGGCATCGCCTGGTCCCGTCGCTGAACGCCAGTACCCTAAAAATCTCCCTTGAGCTCATCCTGCCTTAATCCTGCCCTGCACCCCCGTTGCTCTGCCTCATCTCCCTGCACCACCGAGATTTGGGGACGCAGCGGCTGGTTTTGGGGCTGGTCAGGTCCCGGGGCTGCTGAGGGCCAGTAGAGGAGAGGTCGGGGTGGGCTTCACAGTGGCCTGGAAATTATAATTCGTACTAAAATATAACTTGGAGAACTCTAAATCATTCATTACCACCTTGATAATTACTCTGCTAATTAGGTTGACACGCCACTTCATCAGGATTAATACGACGCCTTGTCACTGGCACTTCCCATTACTCTGACATTCAACCAGGGAACTGTCCCGGGAACACCGGATGATGCTCTCCGGGGGATCCGATCCGGCGGCCGGGAACCGCAGACCGACGGGGCGGTGGCGACGGGTGCGGGGTGGAGGGGGGCGTGCGGCGCGCCCCCCCGTCCCGCGCCCGTGCCCGCCACCGCTGATTGGCTGCCGCCCGCGCTGCGTCAGCCCCCGCTCGGCCTTCCGCCAATGGGGGCGGGCAGCGGCGGCGGCAAAAGCCCGGGTTTATAATAAACGGCGGGGGGATGCGGCGGCCGTGACGTCACGGGGGGAGTCGCCGCCGCCGAGAGGAGCTCGGTGGGCACGGGCGGGCGCACCGCAGTGGCCGGTGTCCGCCCCGCTCCGTGCCCGCAACTTCCCGCAACTAAGTTGAGTAGTGGTGAACCGGCCCAGCGGCGATGCAGAGCTCAGCGGGGTCCCCGTGTTAGTGCCGCCCGCGCCGCCGGTGCGCGGGTTGGGGGTAACCCGCTTCTTTCCCCCCACCTTCTCCTCCACCTTCCGTGCGACCCCCGCGGCTGCCCCCGGGGATGCGGGCGCGGCGCTAAGCGGTCCGCCATGGAGGGGCCGAGCGGGTCCAGCTTCGGGATAGACACTATCCTATCGGGCAGCAGCACCGGCAGCCCCGGAGTCATGAACGGAGACTTTCGCCCCCACGGCGACGGCCGGCCGGCGGATTTTAGGAGCCAGGCCACGCCGTCCCCCTGCTCGGAGATCGACATGGTGGGGACGGCGCCCTCGTCGCCCATCTCGGTGAGCATGGAGCACCCCGAGCCGCACCTGGGAGTGGCGGAGAGCCTCCCACCGCCGCCGCACCACCTCCACCTCGGCCCGCACCCGCCGCCGCCGCCGAGCTTGCAGCCGTCGCCCCCGCAGCCGCCGCCGCCTCAGCTGGGCTCGGCCAGCTCCGGCGCCAGGACTTCCACGTCTTCTTTTTTAATTAAGGACATTTTGGGCGACAGCAAACCGCTGGCGGCGTGTGCACCTTACAGTACCAGCGTCCCCTCTCCTCATCACACCCCCAAGCAGGAGGGCAGCGCGGCCCCAGAGAGCTTCAGGCCCAAACTCGAACAAGAAGACGGCAAAGCCAAGCTCGACAAGCGCGAAGACACGCAGGGCGACATCAAATGCCACGGTGAGTACTCCCGGCCCTGCACCGCCTCGGCTGCCCTTAAAACCGGGGCCGTGGCGCTCAGCCGCATCGGCGAAACGAAAAAATCGGGGAGAAATCTGTGGTAGGAGTGCTCCGCTCTGCCGAGGCTTGTCGGTGATCCTCGCTATCGCGGGTTTCAGATGGGTAAGAAAAGAAATCGCGCTTTCGCCTTCCCTCTCTCTTTGGCGACCTTTACTGTTGTTTTTTATTTAACTTCCTTGTTTTTAAGGAAATAGCCGGAGCAGCGGGATAGCGTCGGAAACCTGAATATATTTATTTTTAATGCAAATGAGCATAACGTATTCTCCGGCTTTCTAAGAATCGGCGGCTCAGCTGCACTTGCTTCCTTCAGCCTTTTCATTTTTCCTCGTTCGATCTAAAATAAAAATAAGGAGAAAAATGCCACTTCACCAATAGCCAACATAAAAAAAACGAAAAAACTTTTAATTAAAAATAAACTAATATTAATTTTAAAAAACGACCCGCAATAGGCCACGGAAGGTTGGAGGGTTTTGTGCGTTTTGCAAAATACCTGGGTTTTCCCCGAACAGGGACAGGAATGTTTATTTCCCCGTCTTTTATTATTTTTTTAAATTACGAATTCCGTATTGATGAGGAAGCCCCCGCGGTGCGGCGTTTGTAAATGAAAACAGAGATATGTGCATGGGGAAAGGAAAGGGAAGGAAGGAAGAAAAAGAGTGACCAAAGGCGAGGCAGGGACGGGGCTATTTTCCTTGCAGGCAGCCCAGTTCAGCCGAGAGGCGACAGGACACATTTTTCTAATTTTACCCCATCGAGATATTTTTGCTAGGCTGAAAAGCAGAGAGACGCCCGGGTGTGCCGCTCATTTTGCTCTTTTAGCATTAGCATAAGAGTGCTCAAAACAGATGTACAGTCTGGTCTGGTCATTTTTTTGTGTTCACCAACCTCCCCAGTGGGTCAATTAGGGAGATTATTGTTCTTCCTGCGGGGAAGATCAAGGAGCGCCACAAACCCGGGCCCGAGCGGAGCCGGACAGATATATCGATTTCCCCGCATTTCGGGTCGGGGAGAGAGGGCGAGAAAATAACGAAAGCACCATAGCTGGCAAGAGGAGAGTGGAAATCCCGCCGTCCCCCGATCGGGCTCGCCGCCCCCCACCGTATTTGCGCGTTTGCCCCATGCTCCGAAGGAGCCCCCCAGGGAGGGAGCAGCGGGGCCCGGTAACAGCGGCAGGGCAGGGGCCAAGCCGGTGTCCCGCCGGCCCTCACCGTGCCTCGGCTCGCTCGCAGGGACAAAGGAGGAGGGCGACCGGGAGATCAGCAGCAGCCGGGACAGCCCGCCGGTGCGCGCCAAGAAGCCGCGGAAGGCGCGGACCGCCTTCTCCGACCACCAGCTCAACCAGCTGGAGCGCAGCTTCGAGCGGCAGAAGTACCTGAGTGTGCAGGACCGCATGGACCTGGCCGCCGCCCTCAACCTCACCGACACGCAGGTGAAAACCTGGTACCAGAACCGGAGGTAAGGCGGGCTCCGGCGGCCCCGGGGCTCCCCGGAAAGCCGGAGAGGTGGGCGGGCGGGCTCTGCCCTGCTGCTGCCCGCGGGAGCCTGAGGCGATGCGGGGACTGCTCGGCGGCTGCCCCGCGCCTTCCCCGGCCGCGGGCTGGGGGGTCCGGCCCCTGTCACCGCTGCCGTAATTTTCTGTCTCATTACATACGGTTGCAGCCACCCTAATTCTGTCGCAAGCCATTAGTGTCAGCGCGCTGCGATCTAACCGTGTTCCGTGGTTATTAATTTGGCCGGAGTTGCCGTGTGCATGTGTCGGAGTTGCGGGGGATGGAGGGAGAGCCGGGTACGGCCGGGGGGTCGCGCCGTGTGGGGGCCCGCAGGGCTGGTGGGCCGTGCCGGGGGGAGGAGGAGGCTGTCAGCGGGCCCCCACGGAACCGGGCCGGGTGCCCCGTAGCGGCGTCCGCCCTGCAGCCGCCTCTTGTTCTCCCCGGCAGGACGAAGTGGAAGCGGCAGACAGCGGTGGGCCTGGAGCTGCTGGCCGAGGCCGGGAACTACTCGGCCCTGCAGAGGATGTTCCCCTCGCCCTATTTCTACCACCCCAGCCTGCTGGGCAGCATGGACAGCACGACGGCGGCCGCGGCGGCCGCGGCCATGTACAGCAGCATGTACCGGACTCCCCCCGCACCGCACCCCCAGCTACAGCGGCCGCTGGTGCCGCGGGTGCTGATCCACGGGCTGGGGCCCGGCGGGCAGCCGGCCCTCAACCCCCTGGCTAACCCCATGCCCGGCACCCCGCACCCCCGGTGAAGCGGCACCGTAGTCCCCGCAACGAGCCCTTCCCCTCCCCGTCCCCAAACAAGCCCCAGCACCGCAGAGAAGGAAGCGAGCGGAAGCCGAGGGGCAGGAGCTTCTGCAGGCAGCCACCGGCCACCGAGGGAGGCGATCAGTCAGAGCAGGGACTCTTGAACCGTGAACCCAGAGACGAGCCCGTAAGTGAAACGACCACACGCGGGGGAAGGCGGGCAGAGCCGCGGGGCGACCCGCTGACCTCGGCTCCTGCGAGGCAGGACTCGGAGCTCGGAGAGAGAGAGAGGGACGGAGGGGGAGGAGAGGGAAAGGGAGCCCGAGCCCGCCGGACAGACTAACGGCTGCGGAGGACGGAGGGAATGAGAGCACCTCGACCCCCGCCCGGCAGAGAAGACCGGGGGAACGGAGAACTTTGCACTGATTTTTCTCATTACTTTTTGTTTGTTTGTTTTTCTTATTGAAAAGTGGCATGCTCCCTAATGCAAACAGAATTGTACAGACCGAGTGCTGAGTGCTATATCATATTTATTATATGTTGTTCAAAAAGGAAAAAAAAAATCACTTCTATGCGTTAGTTTAAAACGAACGAACGTGATTCTCTCCTCTTCCTTTTCATGTCTTTTTTTGGATTCAGTAAAATAAATGCTTAGATGACAAAACATAGGGGTTTTTTGTGACCGAAAAATTACAGGGAAAAAAAAAGGAAAAAAAAAAAGAAATAAACTTTATCTTTTTTTCTAACAAACGTGGTAATTCAAGGTAGCTAATTTTCCCCGTGACGAGAATGCAAGAAATACGGAGTAGAAAAGGCAAATGTCACTTTTTGGTTTTGCCCTTTTTTTTTTTTTTTTTTAAATTTTAGACTTGTTGTTTCCTAACCGGCGCTATTTCTCTCGATCTGTATTTTAAAGGAAAAACAAATCCTCGCGCAGGTGTCCTGCCCCTCGCCGCTCTTTTAAGCACCTGGGCAGGGCGGTGGCGGCTTTCCCAGGAAGGCAGCGGGCGGCCCGGGCCGGCTTTGGTCATGGTTCCGGTCCCTGGGGGCGCGGCGGGGCCCTGCCGGGCTTGGGAGGCCGCCCCGGCCCGGTAGCTGTTTCCGCACCGAGCTGGGACAGGCAGCGGGTGCCGGCGGACGGGGTGAGTAAGGAGGGGAAAGAGGCAGGGAGGGCAGGAGGGTCCCGGCGGACACGGAGCCCCCGAACTCCGTTGGCCTTTGATCTCTGTTGCTGCTCCCCCTTTCCCGTGGCAGACAGCTTCCCTGCCAAACGCCTCTCTTCCCTATGCCAGCTCGGGTCGCCAGGTCCCACAGGGGGAGAGGGGACCGGAGGGGGAGCGCGGGTCGCGTCTGGGGGCCGTGACCCTCCACCAGACTCCGGGGACGGCTCTGGTCCCAGCCTTTGGAGGTGAACACCCCTCTGCGAAATTAGAAAGTTATACAGCAATTACCTATAAAACATTCATAATGTCCAATATTGTCTTATCCTCTGAGGGTCTGGTTTTCCCTTTTTAAATTGTTTTTTTCCTTGTGGGTTTAATTTCTTTCGAGAGAGAAAGAAAAAAAAAGAGGGGGGGGGGAGGAAAAAAAGGAGAAGCCTCCGGGCACGTTTATTTGGGCTTTGCTAATTAGCGAGCGGCTTGCTGATTTATCTGCTAATAAATTCGCGTTAAAACCATATTGACCTCTGCCTTGATCTAACAAAAGGGGAGCGGGTCGGGAACGCCCACTTCGTTTTCTGTCCGTGTTGCGGCGGCCGCTGCCTATTGCCCCGCGCCTCCGCCAAGGCCCCCAAATTACCCGCGGCAGGAACGACCCGGGAGCGGGGCCCCGAGTGGCCAGGGCAGCACACCTGCTCCGCCTCGCCGCCGTGGTTTTCCCGGGAAATGCATCTTATCCGGGCTGGGGAAGGAGGTAGGAAATTTGGGCTTGTTTAGGACCCTCTCCTGAGTCTAAACAACGAATCCTGAGCTGTTGTCTCCCGAAAGGAGGCGATCCAGCTGGAGAAGCTGGTCCCAGCTTGTTCTTCTCGATGGCTAAGTCGGGGCTCGGTTTTGACTGTGCAAACTCCGTGAAAAGTAGTGAGAATAAGGAAGGAAAGTGAATGCAAAATGGATGAGTGTCCTCCAACTGCCCCCTCCCGAGCAGGGCCGGCCCCGATGCCGTGGGGTACTTGCCTGGGCAGGAGGTTCTGGTGCTTTGGGAACGGCGGCGGGCAAGGGCTTGCAAGCAGGAGAGCGAACGAGGAGAGGGGGGCGCGGCCGGGCTTGGGGGTGCTGCAGCTGCCGTGTCGGACGGTGCCTAAAGCAAAGCCTGCTGGGGGAGGGTGCGAGGAACCCTGACATCCCCCTGAAAGCTATTTCCAGGCCCAAGTGAAAAGTGCGTGTGAGCGGGAGGAGGTTTAGAGCAGGAATAGCTCCCTTTCACTCCCCTTTTCCCCGTTTAGGAAGCAGTACTGGAAATGTAAACCCTCCTTCCCGCGCCCCGTTTGCACCGGGAAGGAGCCGACCCCGGGACAGGTCTGAGGCTGACCGACTGGATCAGCCTTGCAGGAAAGGGCTCCTTTGCTTGTTTAAAAAAAAACCCGGCATGTGAACACGCATTTCAGTGCGCTGCGGCAGTACAAAGAGCCGGGCGACCGGCCGGGCTGCGCGGGGTCGTCTCCCCGCCGCCTGGCCCAGCGCGGGGCATGGCGCAGGACCGGGCACCACCGGCAGTTCGGCGCCGTTGGCGGCCGTGCCCTTCCAGCTGCGCTGCTCGGGTTTTGTCCCCTTTCCTCCCCAGAGAGCTGCTTTCCCCGCGGCCACCCCCAGACTTGGTGTCGAGCTGCTGAATTCCTGCAGTTCCGATCTCTCTCTAGCCCTGGCCAGGACCTGTTCTCGTCTCTGGAGGTGGATGTGAACAAATAAACAAACCCATCTGTTGACAGATGAACGGGCTCTCTGAGCCTTAAACGGCGGGAATTCCGGCACCCGCCGGAGTAGACCTGGCTGTTGGTGAGCTGAGCGTGGACACAAACCGTGAGGTTGTGGAAGAGCGGTGTGTGAGCGATAAGGACGCGGCAGCCCCCAGGGTAACTTGACCCCCGCACCAGGCAATGGTCCGCACGGAGTGGGGCTGCTCGCCGGCCCCTCCGGCCCGGGGACACGTCAGCTCCGAGCCCTCAGCACCACGGACAGCTCCGGGCGGCGCGGCCTGCCCGGCCCGGCCCTTCTGGCACCGCCGGGACCGTCCCGACCCGCCCCCGAGAGCTTCCTGCCTGGGGCTCCCGGAGGCAGCGCTCGGCCGGGCAGGAAGGGGAGCCTTTCGGCCTCAGGGACTTCGGGGCCTCCTGCCCCGGCGCTTTCCGGCAGGCGGTGATGAAGACGGAGGAGATGGATGAGACATGCTCCCGCTGCCTAAGAACAGCCTGGCTCGTCTCTCCACCACCCACCGCATGGTAGAAAGCCCCTGTCCCGGTTCGTGTCCGGCCTGCCAACGGCCCGGCCCTTCGGTCTGAGAGCACAGAGCGGGGGCTGCGTCCCGAGGGCTTTGTCCCGGGTGTACAGGTGTTGCCCCTGCTCCAGCCGGCGGGGCAGAAAGCTGGCCAGGGCTGTTCCGCTCCCGCCCGTGCCCCTCCGGGTTGACATCGACGCGGCCGCGGTGGGACGCAGGAGCTCTTTGTTCGCCCCGTCCCCGGTCCCCCTTTGGTTTGTTTCTCCTGGGTGCTGGCTGTGTATTTTGCAGGTGGGCACGACACTGGAGGCTCCTTTGGGGAACTCCTGCTACGCTCAGGCAGGTTTTGGCGACTCGTTGCAGCTTCCAGCTCCTGGCTGAGCCCTCCCGGCAGCAGAGCCGCGGGCAGGCTGCTCTTGGCCGAAGGGCTTTCTTGTGGGATGCAGCAGCAGGATCCGGTTTAATTACTTTCCCCTCCCGGGGCATTGGTTTGGCCATCATTAGAGAAGAAAGTGAGAAGGGGGACTTCTCTGGGCTGGGACACAGGGATGAGCATTTTCTGCGCCTCTCCGAGGGTGCCTGCCCTGGCGCCGTGGTGCTCTGGAAGCTGAATCCGCTCTCTCAGCCGGACAAGCGAGTCCGGCTCAGCCGCCGCTGGGAACCAGCGAGCAGCAACCAGCGGAGCTCCCGGCTGCCCTGTTACCCTGGTTGCGTTTACACAGGCTAACGCAGCCCGCCTGTGACGCCGCTGCTTATCGCTCCTACAGATTTTAGTGGCGTGTTTTGTTTTGGTGTTTTGTGTGTGTGTGTGCGGATGGGCATTTAACCTTTGCTATTTTCTCCCGTTCCAGAGTTTATCTTCCTCAAAATTCACACGGCGCTTCTGTGCGAATGCACGCTGTAAATCGTCCTAAATCCTTCCTGCGGGCCACTCTAATAACTCGGCTCCAGCCCAGGGCGTGGAGTGGGTGCAGCCAGGCTAAGCTCACCTGTGGAAAGGGTAAACCCCTTCATAATGTTACAATTATCCCCAGCACAGGGGTGACAGGGATGGGCAGCGAATAACCGTTTCGGGTTGGAATTACACGGCTTTCCTCCCCTCCTTTATTCTCTCCTGCTGCTAAGCCGACTTCTCCCGCCGGTGACACCATCGTTGTTGTTTGGTTTTGTTTTTTCCTCGGTAGCCGCTTTAACGTGGAGCCCGGTTTGCGAGGGAAGGGAGGCACAGCAAACCTGACCTGCCAGGACGACCCTACGCCCTTGTCGATGCCTGTTTCGCCTCGGGGACAGCATCGAAATGAGCCCCGTGGTCCCTGGCGGGGGGCAGCCGATGGTGTGTGGGACGCCCCGGGACCGGCGCGGGGCAGGGAGTGGGCGGGCGGCCCCCGAGTGCGCCGCTTCCCGGGAGCCCCGTTTCTCCAAAAAGCTCTCCCTTGGGCTGCTCCCGCCGTCGAAGGGGCCGTGGGCCAGTCGGAGCCAGTGCCTGTCTCCGCGTGTTTCCAACCGGAGAGTATGTCCAGCGGAGCGCTCATCGGATTAGAACTCCGTTTCCATATTCATATGCCCTATTTTTCACAAGCCGCTTCTATTAATGGAAGCGCACAAGCGCTCAAAATTAGCGGATTTCAAAGGAACCCAAGTGAGGCGCTTTGCAATGCCGCCAGCAATGGATGCGGGGCTCGCCGGGATCCCCGGGGCTCCAGCGCCGCGCCCGCCCCGACGGGGAGCCGCGCTCGGCCGGGGGCGCAGCCGCGGGCCCCGTCGTGGCGGCTCTCGGCCTCCCCCCCGCCGCGGCTCCGGGCCGTGCCCCGCGGGACCGGTGCTCTGGTGGCGGGGGCGAGCGGCAGCCCCTCTCCCTCCCGGCCTGGGCGCGCAAAAGTTGTCCGAGGCTGTCGTGTTCCCTTGTCTCTGGAGGCCCATATAGGGCGCTTTAATTGCCACATTTTCAAACCGAGGTAATGGTGGGGATGTCTTAGTAATTACCTTAATGAGATAACACCTTTCCTTCCCTCAACCTACTCATTATCACACTTCTTGTTCAAATTCCGACTACAAAGAGCTAGATGTCTGAACAAAAAAAAAAGAAAAAAAAGTGAGGGTAGAGCCCTGAAATTTGTTGGAGGTCTCACGTCCTTAAACCAAGCACCTTGCATGGATCTTTAGCGTACAAAAAGAGAACTGTACCCACTTCCGGGAAAGGTTGGCTAGAAGTAAACTAAACATCTGGGGTGTCCCTTAATTATTCTTGGTTGACTTCTTTAGCTTGACCTGTAGGGATGTGAAGGTGTCAAAGTGATGAATTTTAAGATGTTGGGCTGTGAAGACGTGCAGCTGCAAGACTGATGGATTTAGGAAGGGAATGGTAACAAGGTTAGCTGCATGTGAAGTGTGAATTGAGATTTTTGCAAAGAGACTGTGATTGCAGATGGGCATAATGTTGTACCCTTGCATGAAATCTTGCTATTATTGTATAATGGTCAGACAGAGTGTGAAATGACTTATTACTTTACTTTTATTCTTTAATGAAGTTGGGTAGGGAAGGAGAACTACCAGGAAATCGATAGTGGTGCTGCACAGAAATTATATGACAGGTGCTGATACATTAAATATTTATTTAGCTTTTTGTTCCCCCCCCCCCCATTTCCTGCTATTTCAGAATGTAAACAAATATACAACTAGTGGATCTAGCCAGTGAAGAAGATGTGCAGAATGAGAGCAATACGTTCTTTGCCATCCTCACTTTCTGCGGTATATATGTAGTTGGTGTTTCTGTCTGGTAGTGCACTGTGTACATCTTCTATGTAAAATATTAGACAGAGATACCTAGATCTGGGTGGTGTGCACACTGTTTCTAGATAGGTTTTCAGCTATTCAACTTGTATGTCTTTTCTAGACTTCAATGCAGGCATGCAGTGATTTGTACACTGTTAAGACACCATGTAAGTTCAAGTGGCCTTTTCTCCAGCTTGATATGCATGTGAAAGCACCTTTCACTTCCTTCCATACCAAGCAGAGGTGTCCACATGGGCAGTATCATTCTAAAAACATGCAGGACAACATCTGCCTCTGACTTCTTTGCACAGCACCATTTGAGTATGTCAGGGCATCTAGGGTGGGCAGCACAGCCGACATCTCATCTGTTTCACACATGGTCAGGGTAAAAACCTATTACCAGAATTCATGATTCAATTGTGGAGACGCACTGGTCTTTATGAATATGCAGTGAGGAAAAGGAACTGGAGCTGCTCCCTCAGGATGCTGTCCTAAAAAAGAGGATTCCCCAGGTGACTAACCTCAGAATGCCACTGCTGAGAACAGTTTGACAAATCCTGGACTTAGTGAGTTGTCCCTCAGCAAGCAGCCTCACCTCCTTGTTTGAATACACACAGTATAAACGCAGCTTCTCATATGCCTTCCCCTCCAGAAGGATACAGCCCATGGCCCAGAGAGCTTTCTGAAATGGCAACTTTCCTGCATTGCCCTCCACAGACCTTGTCCCCAGAGCCAGCACAACCCTTTGCTGAGAGCCCATCTGTGAGGTTTTGCCCTATATTTTATGTGGATTCTGGCACGGTTATGTTTTAATCTGAGGTCGGGAAGAACAAGTAATGTGAAGCAAGCTCGGGAATAATTGCCTACCTGTTCTGCATTAGCATACGGGGTAATAATTATGGCAGGATTGTGTGAAACAGAGAACACATCTGAGGCCTCATCTTTGTCCTTACAATAGTCTCTCAGATTTGCTTTTAATATTCCTGCTTCAATGTCTGAACAAGAGCAGCATTCTGCGCTTGAACCCTGTTTCCATTGAGTAAGACCCTGTTGTAGGGCTCTCTCTCTCCTATGAGAGATGAAAAGGCTGCAGTGCTACACACAGGTTTGTTTAAAGCAGAATACTGACCTGATGCAACACTGCCCACATAAGTGGCAAAAATGCACTGAGAAGCAGAGGAATGATGTAAAAGGTCATGGAGTAGCTTCCTAGTAGATTTATAGACTGACAGACTAGCAGGCATGCTGTAGCTTTAAATATTTTTGTTGTCATTGTGTGAAAGTGAAACAAGAAAAAAATCCTCAAAGTTTTCAGGGCTGCCCCATAAAAATGTTTCAGTGCTTGAGCATGTAGAAAGATGTGATGTCACAGCAGACACTCCACTACCCCAGCACTGTGAACAGAAATTGTGCGGTGTCCCTTGGACTGGTGCTTTAAAGCAGGACAGAGCAATTGGAAAATGAAGGCTGCCAAAAAGCCTATTTTGGGGATTTGCCACTAGTGATTTGGCTGTGTCCTGTGGGTTCAAATACTGTCATTGTCCCTATATTAAAGTAATGTAGTTTTTTTGCTTTAGAAGTTGTGAAGTAAGGCTGGATTAATATTTAATCAGAAGCATAGAGGGGTCTATTGGAAAAAAGCAGCAAAGCATGTGTCTGCAATGGAGCTCCAGTATAGGCACTGACACTTCAACCCATACTACTTCAGGTAAGCTTAATAGATCAGTGAATTTTTCTGTCTAAAACAGAGGAATGCAAGGTAAGCATGCTGGTGATTTTTTTAATTTATTTCACTCTCTAGAAGTCTTTTATTTTTTATTCTCCCTTTCCCCACTTTCTCCTTTCCCTCTCCTTTCCTTTGCTCTTCACCTCACTCTCTTTTGTTGAGTGCTCAACAGCATGTCCTGGGAAGACTGATCCCTGTTCCTGGTGGTTGGTGGTGGCCATGGGCAGCCTGCTTTAGCCAGCCCCGGTGTGCTGGTGTGTGGCTTGAGCAATGCAGCACGAAGTGCGTGCAGCAAAGCTGTGCGTCTTCCATGGAGACTAAGCTCATTACAGTACAGTATTCTAAAACATGCTTAACCTCTCCAGTCTTGGGTGTTGTATCCCAAATCTACTGCAGAGCATGGACACCCCAATTAGCACTTACAATGCACTGTTGACATTTCTCTGGGCCAGCCCAACAGGAATAATTAGATGTGATATCTAACACAAAGTCGTTTTTTTTTTCCCAGCAGAGGGTACACTGCAAAATGAAAGCAACATCTACTGCAACAGCACTTGGCCAGATTTGGCTCTTATGTATAGTGTTACGACTGCAGTGTAACTCAGCTGGCTTCCCCAGGCAAATGCTGTGCCCTGCCTGGCTGCCGGCAGAGACCTGCTCGGGTTAGTGCTGGAGCTAAACCTCTGGGATGGGCTGCACGAGAAACCTGCCTTACACTGCACAGACCCAGGAAAGTTGCTGTCTGGCACTTGGTGGGAACCCTTTTCTTAGAGTTGCAGCATGCATGGAAACACTTGCTCAGCATAAGATCTTCCCATGTTTGACATGTCGGTGGGTGACTGGCGAGGCTGATCTCCCTATAGCTTCAAACCCCCATCCCACCGCACACCAGCGGAAAGCTGAGTAGGCTGGGCAAAGCTTGAGTGACCAAACATCATTCTCAGCTGTGGTTTGCAGAACAGCAGTGGTAAAACTGTGTTATCATAAACCCCACACCAGCAAGAAAAAAAGCCTATGGAAAAATACATGTGACAGTAAATAGGAAAGATCTCTCTGCTGCAATGCAGCAGGCTGTCCTCTGACACCGCTAATTACAGCAGCGCATGGAAAATGTAAGTAGTGAGTATTCATACTTAGAAAGTGCCATTGTGTTTGGCTTTGCTACCATTTCTTGCCTGCTTTCATACATTTGAAACTGGAGCTTGGAAAGAACTTGGCAGAGTGAAGAGGATATAAAAATGATAATTTTTCATGTAATAGAGATCACATAGAGATTTCCTTTGTAGCTCACAGCATTTCCATTCCAAGACTCTTGGAGAATTAGAGCATACAAATAGAGAAAATCTGCAAAGTCTTGTCAGGTATTATTTATGTATTATTATTTTTGTTGGAAAAGACATGTAAATATAAAGAATTAGAAAACGGAGCGACTAAAATAAATTATAATGGAACCCACAATAAATCTAACATGAGAATAAAAGTATAATGAGAACACATTTTCTTCAACATAAATACAAATCCTGTCTGCATGCTAAAGCCCTATTAATTGGATACTTACTACAGGAATAAATCTTTAAATGCGTAAAAAAAATCTTTCTGCTCTGTGATGAAATATAAATATCACCAGATTTATTAAAGAAAAAACTCTGCTAAATGACTACTTCTCTTACATACTAATTTATGCTTATGCTACATCTAAAAGAACTCACCCTGATGTGAATATCAGCTGAGCGAAAGAAGCTGTAAAAGGAAAAGGTTTAATGTGTATCACAAGAAGTCACTTATATCAGGCACGGCAGGTTTCAATGAAGTTTTATGTTATAAAATAGAGGAAAGGTGATAGTCTCTTAAGAGACATAATACTTATCCCATGAGTGATATAATAGTTCATAATTCACCAGAGAACAAGGCTCAAGTGAGTCATATATATTTTATGGCACAATTGGGATTAATACTGTACTTCAGAGAGACATGCATAACCTATTCTATTTATAAGGAGAGATTGTTTAAAATTCACCCTTTTCCTGCACCCTCTTCTCCTACCCTTTGGCATCAACCTACAAGAGAGAGACTTGAAAGAAATGAGTGAGGACATCGGGTGGAAAACAGACAATGTGTCAAGGTACCGCTACAGCACCACCACTTGCCAGGAGCTGCCCTGGTGCCAGCACGGCAACTGGAAAAGCTGATTTTCTAATGATAGTGGCTCAGGGCCCCAGAAGAAGAGGTTAGTCCTGAGTGGGTGCACTGCCTTTTCTATTGGGTGAACCTGGCGTTTTGGTGGGAATGCAGGAGATGCTGACTTCAGCCTCTGCTTGCAGCCACCATGGTGGAATTCAGTTGCCCCAAATTCTTTCTGTGACACTGCTGTGTCACCGCTGTCATTAGTGAGATGTGTTTGTTGGGGTGCAGTGTATGGAAAGTGGGACATCCTGGGCAGGTTCTTGTTTTGCTCTTGCCTGTCACGGAACGTGACACTTTGGGGTATCTGCTCCTTTTCTGTACCCCACAAATGGGTTGTTTAAAGACACAACAGATGTGGTGTTAAAGTCTTATCTCGGGCAAATCCCATGTTTTACTTCGGTGAAGGCTTATTGTACTCTTCTGGATGATTTCCTGAAATGTGGCCTAGAGCAGAAATTTAAAACATTAACTTGTTCCCTTCCTAAGGTGAAGTGTCTCTTAAATTGTGTCTAGAGTGGAGACAGCTTAATTCACCTCAACAGCAAAATCACTGGGAAAAACAAAAGCTGATGAAGGTCTAGAGGTGGCGTGTGGCAGCTCGGGGAATTTCTTTGCGTGGGCTGGGGGATGCTGGTGGAGGCCAAGCTGTCACTGGGAACTGAACTGCCTGTGCCCCTGAGAGCTCCTGGTGGTTCTCACAAGACCTCACTCATGGTCCCTCCATGTCCAGGACTGTTGCTGGTCAGTAATCTCACCCATCAGCTGTTGAGATAAACTACCCTGGGACAAGGGATTTACAGGAAAACTGGTTTTGTCCTCCCTGTTCATGAAGAGGTGCTTTTGGGGCGGAGTTAGATCAAATGACAGGATGAGGCACTTAAGTGCTGGAAGGAAGGATGTCATCTGGGGCAGCTTTGCAGAGATGTGTAGGAAGGTTTGTCTGGAGAAGAGTTTGTTCTCAGCAGCCTCCTGTTGCCAAGGAGCCCTGGTCTGGCTGGGAGATGGAGCTGGGCTGGCAGAACCGGCTGTGCTGGCGGGCTGTGCCCTGTGCACCAGGGCCAAATGGGCCAAAATGGGAGACCCCGCCACCTCCAGGGACCCATCACCCCTGTACGGAAAGCCAGGGCTCCTTACTTGGGGCTTCATGTTTGGTTTTGTCCAGGTCTGCGTCCTGTGGTTTTAAGCTACTGATAGCCTGCACTGACCAGTCTCTGTGTCATGGAACGGAGTGTGCAAGTGTGTCTGGGGCAGCCCGGGAGCTTGTGCCCTCCCTGGGGCTGGTGGTGAGGCTGGGCCCAGTGGTGGCGAGGGCTGGAAAGCAGCAGCAGCAGCACCTCTGGGACTCAGGACGGCTGGCTTAGGGGATTTGAGCCTCCTCTGCTTTCTGTTTGGGTTTTTTCCCTTCTTCATGTAATAAAGGGCTTGAGATTGAGCCCAGGCTCCCCAGGACTGCATTTTAAAATTCTTTTGTTCTGTAGAGGCCATAGCAGAAGCTGTAATACTTGGGCAGGAGGTGTTCCCTGCCTTGTTATGAAGACCTCAGTGAATGAGCAGCTCCTGCTTCCCACCACCTCCAGGGAGGAGAGTGGGTACCCAAAAAGTCAGGCTCATCATTGGCATGGCAGGCCTTCCCTTGCTCTTGAGTCAGGCAGCTTGCAGAGATGTGCAGCTCAGAAAGATCAATAGTTAAATCTACTGCTTTTTGATGGGGGCTCAAAAGGTCTCATCGTCTCTTTTATTGCTCTCAGTTTTACATAAAATAACTGACTCAATCGTATAAGCATTGGCATCTTTCAGGCATCTCTTTCTTTGCTAGGTTTCCTGGCAAAGTGCGGGGAATTTGTGAGCTTTTTTAAACTAGCCTGGAGGGGCTGATTCACTAGAATTTGAATCTCTGGTGAAAAGCTCACAGTAGCTCTTGAAAGGAACTTAAAAATATTTCCTTCATGATCCTACACACAAATAATGGTAAATAATATTTCGAAGGGCTACCTTTGTTTGAGCTACCAGTATTGGAGAAGTATTTTTTGTCATAAACAACTGCTACATGTATAATGATGATATGCTTAAATGATCCATAACCCCCATTTTCCGAGTATTCTTAGCAGAAAGCATTTTATACCACATGGTTGTTTTATTGTGCACATTACTTGTGATTGTTACAAACCCTCGCCAATGAATGACAAATTTACATACACATCATGTCAGCCGGCAATATTTTGCAGCCTTAATTGCTTTTGCTTCAGGCATTCTGTGTCAAAATAGAGTGTTTTACGTCCTGCAAGTTGCTCTGTTTCTTTGCAACAGTTAAATTATTCTGTAATTTGCCTGTTTTCCTTCTAATGCATTGTCCATTAAGTCATTTAATAATTTATGGTGTAAAATGTATGATGCAGCCTTAAACAGCGTTTAAAACTATCTTGAGGTGTTCCAGTCATTATGGCAGAAAGGACAAAAATCTTAAAATGCATTTATTTAAAACGTTTTTCTAATAGCTTTTTGCCTGCTGTAAGGACAACTTTATCTGTATGTATCTGGCCAAGTTTGGCTGATGAAGCCAAGGCTGCAATTCCTGAGCAGAGCTGCTGGTGTGGAAAGTGTGCGCAGGGGGATGAGGTGTCAGCAGACCCTGCCGGGGCAGGAGCCAACTTTGGAGCTGATGCCACAAATGATTCTGTACATTCACCATCCCTTACTCATGTGGATACCCTTTAATTGCAGAACGCCCCCGTGACAGCAGTGTGTGAACAAAGTCTATAGGACAAGGTTTTCACGCGTTGCAGAAGGCCTTTCACATTTGCCACTGAGCTCCCAGTGAGAAGAGAGGCAACTGGGAGCTGTAATTAAACCCAGAAGGACAAAGCACCCTCTGTCCATCCACTTCTACCCTTTCACCACTCTGATCTGCTGCGTGTTTATTGTGCGGTCTCCAAGGGCTTTATGCTAGAACAAAAATTAGTGTCCAAGCCATGTGGCCAATCAAAAATAATATGAATGCAGTGTATTTTGCTAGACAATAGTCTGCTCTGGAGATGGTTGCTCTGCTTGGTGCCTGGGTGGCCAATGATCTCCTTTTGGTTTGTTCCTTTTACAAAAGCTCTCAGGACAGACAGCTCTGACCAGTTGCCATGTTTTGTCTTGTGTGTCAGGGATGGAAGAGCTGGAAGTGATTTCCAGGTGCATAACTAGGAAGGCTTAAGAAATTTTTTTTTTGCAGAAAATGAGAGTCTTCTGGGCACAGAGAGGACAAGGATGTCCGGTGCCCAGACAGGATGCTAACAGGACTTATTTAGCATATTTGCATATGAAGTGCGTGGTGCAGATACATCTCCTCTCTTGCATTGAGGAACAGTTATGATCCGTTTTACCTTGCACTTGCTGGGGGGTGAAAAATCACTCTGATAGAGAAGGTTTCTAGCCACCTGAAGGTTTCTGTCAGAGTTCCTTGCTGTGCTGTTGCAAATACAGCTTAAGCACCTCAAGAGTTACAAGGCTTTGCTACAGCCATGCTTGTACCAGCTCACTAGCAGCATGTCTCTGTTTCTTCTACTGTTTTCTCTTGTAAGTTGCTCTGTCCCAGGACCCTTCTCTCCTGATACATCAGTTTCCTTAAGCAAAACCAAACATGTAATAAAAAAGATGTGGAACATACAATACATACACGGACAGAAGCACTACTTGCCAGTGAATCATGTGTGCTCAGTTTTTTGGGTACAAGCCAACATTTACCAAGAACAACTATGAATAGAAAGGGCCAAGTTCAGAGAGATGGTGTTGGTGGAAGTGGCTTGGGGGGCGATCCTCCCGTGGGCTATGCACAGCCCCTCGAGTCTGTGGGTGAGGACAGCTGCCCAAGTGATTGCTAACCCGTGACGTGGGGGGTGGCTGCATTTCATGCATGTGTTCAAAAGCAAAAACAGCAATGGGGAAGTGAATCAGCAGAGCTGCTGCCTTCCATTAGCTACCGCACGTCTTTGTCATGCCTTCCTCTCTGCTTCAGCAGTTATTGTCCTGTCAGGAAGCGGATTCAAAGCCTTGTGAGAAATTATGAGCATTGATTGTCAGAAAATGATCAACAGGTAAAGAATGTGCTATCTGCAGTGTTCAGGGCTGTATTTTCTGGGCTGTCTTCCACCACAGGGCTGAAAGGCTGATGTAAGCAGGAGCCCCGACCTGCTCCATGGCAAACATTCGAGATGCCTGGTTTGTCTCTGCATGTTGAATGGGAGATGGATGGACATTACACCTTTACCTGGCCATTCTGCTGGGTTCGTATTCATGTCTCAGCCAGAGATTGTTTTGTGTTACCTTGTTGTTTCTGTGATCTGTGGTGCTGAAAGGGTGTCTTCTGAGCAAGAGGTGCTGGTGACCGGCTGGCCGGTGCTCTCTCCCTCTCTTCAGACCATGCCTCTTCTAGGGCCTTTCATCTCCGTGCCCTGGCAGATGTCTCTGCTTCTGCCTGGTCCATTCCTGTGAGAGCCAGACCTCATTTGGTAGTTTATTCAACTTACAAACTTCCCCAAGGCCAGGAAACTGTGGACCAGCATAGGTATAAACTTGGTTTAACAATTCCTAATGAGAAATCCCTGATGGGCAACACTTCTGAGAAAGCACTTTGCACAATTAGGGCTGCACACCCCATTTGCTAAGAGAGCGGAAGGAGAAATTTGCTGATTTGCCAGTGGGGCTCTTGATTCCCGTTTTCACATTTTGGTTTGTGTCTTTCCCACCCTTGAAGTTCCCAATTTGGCTTGAATACATTTTGAATTATAACAAATATCCTGATACTCACACCCCATGAACGAGGGCAGAAGGCAGGGGGCAATTCCTGGCCATGTTCCTGTACTGAATTTAATTTTTCATTGATAATTAGACTCTCAAAGCCACCTGATATTTTTGACCAGCGGGAAACAAAGGCCCACTGATTGACTCCAGGGATAGATGCAAGCAGCCCCCACTGTGCTTGCGCAGCAGCTTCACAAAGACTCAAAACAAGAGCTGTGGCAAATTGGCTCATCCTGCAAGTTTCGACTGGCCCATTGTGTACAAGTAGTAAATTGAGAGCTGATATTTCTGAGAATTATTTATTAGCAAAGCCCGGTGTCTCACTCTGCTTGTAGTTATCCTTTGCAAACAGCTTTTTACCAGTTTGGATGAGCAATCTACAGCACTTCATTATTTTTCTTCTATTCGGGTAATTATTAAAAGACAGCCGAGCTCTGTTCAGACTGGCAGTGGACTGCATCTGTACCCAGCTGGGCTGATACCTTAACAGTTAGACATTATGTATTTAATTGTATAAAAAGATAATGGGATGCATTTGCAGGAATTTATTACAATGCAAACAATAAAAGATTATTATTTTGAGATTCATTTCTGGTGCTTTTTGTGGTGTTCAAATTCTAAATAAAGGTGTCCTGGTGACAGTTTCTAGCAGAGTGACCAGTTGTAAGCATTTAGTACAAAAAAGGTGTGAAAATACTAGGCTGAGACCAGTTAGCAGAAATCAGAGTTATACATGCTGAGACCTGCAGTGTTAAACCAAATCTGAGTAAGTTGTGGAGGGGGATTGGTAACCCTTATTGTTTGATTTTTTTATTTTTTATTTTTAAAATAAAACCAACAAGATGATGTACAGGAAGATAAAACGATGGATGTTTCATTAGCTATATTTTCCCCAGCAGTACTTTTCTTAGGTAAGTTGAAAACAAGGTGCCACTGCTGCTACTCGGGTCACATGCAATGGGAAAAAAGCTCCTTGCCCACGATGTGGCAATTCTGTGTGAAGAGTAAACCAGCTATTAATCTTTTGCAATAAGGTTCCCTAAACAGCAAATAATATCTGTGTTGGTGAGGCTGTTTTTTGCTGGAAAGAGGTTTTTTGGGGGGCAAGGGGTGAGAACACACTTGTCCTGGGGTACATTCTGGGCATGTTCATAGAGGTGAGGAGGTCATTGGTACTGACGAACCTCTCACAAAACACGGTCACCTCCTTTCCCAAGGGGAATCTTAGCTGCGGAGTACTGAAATCCTTAGAAGGTCTTCTCTGGAAAAAGATGAGTGTTTCCTCCTGTGTTTATTTAAGTTGGATGTGGGGGACAGGGGTAGATCAGGAAGCAGTGAACCTGCAAGGCTTTCTCTTACTAATTCCAGGAGAAGGCAGGCAGCCCAGACAGAGGGAGGCTGTGGCAGCAATGTCCACCCAAGGGTGGTGCTCCTGGCCTCACCCCATCAATGTGTGTGGGTGTCAAGCAGGTATAACTTCTTCTCCAAGGTCCTTGAGCTGTGAAAGTCGTCTTTGGAGAAAACAAAGAAATCTGTCCTGGCTACCTGTCCATGTGCTGGCCTGTGCAGTCTCCCTGATGTGAGGAGATAGAGCTGGAGCACTGCAGACACAGCCCCCAGCCTGCTGCTGCGCAGACGCTCCTGCGCTTGCCCCCATCCCAGAGCTCAGCACACACCTCCTTGCTCTCAATGTATCGGGGAGACTTGGAGATTTAGAGTGACATCCTCACTTGGTTGAAAATTTGTGTCTGCTGCTGAAAAGCACCCCTAAATTGGAGTTCGCGGCTTCGCAGCTGGACAATACCAGCTTCTGAGGCTGCGGTGACCAAACCGGGGACCAGCTAATAGCTCGTGGCCTGCCGGGTCGTGGGAGTGAATGCTCTCTACAGGCGTGTTGCTGCTCTTCTGCAACCAAGAAGGTAAATTTAGGCTGTCCTTATGGGGCCTCGTGCAGTGCTCACACCGAGATGGCTGCATGGCACAAGACAGTGAGACCACACAGGTACTGCGCCTGCTGTCCCCCAGCTGCATTGTTTTATCCTTTCAGCCTTGGACAAAACAACACAATTATGAGAACTGAAGCTGCTGTCTTTGATGATAAGAAATTCTTCTGCAGTCTTGATTTTGAATACATTTGAACACGTTGCCTACAAGATGTAGACAGAAATGAGCTGTGCATTTGACTGGAGCAGTTGTGTATTCTGTTGGTGTCACTCAAGCAGAGTGAAGCTCGGCAAGCTATAAATGCCACTATTTAATAGTGAGAAAAGAGGTACCTTATCCTGATAGAGTTTTTCCAGTCCTGTGATTTGCTTGCTCTGAGGTTAAGCTGGACCCCGGGCAAGCTGAGGCGTTGTCAGCCCCTGGAGGGGCTCAGCTCTCTGCCAGGGAAGCCACCCTGCAATGCAAGGAGATCCTGGTCTACCTTCCCTGGCAGATCCCGCACGGCTGGCTCTGCTGCGTGGCCTCCCTGCGATGTCCCACCAGTGCCCATCTCCCACAGCAGCGCTGGGGAAACCCCCATGCAGCAAAGCCTTTCTGCAACCATGGGGCCCACTGAGCCCTTAGACACGTGGTCTTGCACTCATAATTCGTATTTCTAATGCTGTCAACCACCAGTTTGTTGGTTCTATAGAAATAATGGCCCACCAACTGAATTCCTGTGGGATGGATTTGGCCTCACACCTGGGATGTACCTGGATTTAACCTGTGCTGGGCACTGCTGTGGTCCTTCTCTAGTGCAAGGAAACGTGGATCTGTAGTCTTCTTCCTAGACTGTTCTGTGTTGCTGGTAAAGAAAATAATTAGGTCTACACAGGGTTTAAGACCAGTTCAAAGTAACTGTGCAGAGATTAATTATTTGAGGACAATTAATGGCAAAATATACAGGGCATATGTGTCATGACTATGCCATTTGCTGAAGATATTCAGCCTCCTCAAAGTGGAAAATTGTCCTGATTTGACAGTGTAAAGAAATAACGTAAAAATGGAAGGGCAGTTGTAGTCCAGTTGTCAGAGAGACTTGAAATTAATGTTGAACATCTGAATCAGAGTGAGGTGAAATATCTCAGGCACATAATCTGCTCATTAAAAATGCCACTTTCTGATGATTGGAATGGAAATCATCAAATGGTTTCAGATAGACAAGAACAGACAAAATGAAATGATAAAACAGGTTAGAGATTTTTTTTTAAGTTAAATGTTCTGATTTTTTAAATCTAAGGGTCATATTTTGACACCAAATGTGACTAAATACAACTAAACCAGTCACAAGCACAAAATATGATTTATTTCTTCTTGTTATGAAAATCAAAATACCTTTTTTTTTTTCCTTGTCAGCTCAAAATGAAAGGTTATTTTTCTAGTTTAGCCACCGAGCTGAGGATTCAATTATTTGCATACCTCTGGTTGTAAGATATTCTAATATTTATCTTTCCACTGCTGCTGGAGACACAAGAATAATCTGTTGCTCTGGTAGGGAAACAGAATTTTAAAAAAAAATTGAACATGCATGTGCATTATTTCCATTTCAGAATAATTATGCAGCATGTTAAACAATGTATACTTCTATCTAATGTGAAGCCCGCTACCTGGAAATACACAATTACCATAATACCTTGCTGGTTAGACATACGGTGAGACTATGATTATGCAGAGTGTTGGGAGAACTTTATGTATAAAATTATTCTTGAGAAGAAGAAGGGGAAAAAAAAGGCGAAGTAAAAAGCTAAGCCAGCACATTATCTAATTCTCAATGTAAAATAATGCAGAAGTGCGGAAGATGAACATCTGATTTGTCACATCTGATACGCTAATGTTTTATCCAAAAGGAAGAACACATTGTAACATGCTCATTCATCTGCATAAACACCACCTGGCCCTTTACAGGCACCTACTCAAGTAACAAAAGTTAATGGCAGCCCATTTGTAGCCATTTCACTGGTAGAGATGGAAAGGGTCGGGGTTTTTTTCTTTTTAAAGTAACATATTTACATGTGTGTCTGTTGAGGAATAGCTTCCCTCCCAGTGTTTGCTGCTGAAACCTCGTTATCAGTGACTGTAAGTAAAGGCAATTTTAAAGATATGTTAGAAAATAGCATTTAAAGCCTGTACCGAGCATGCTCTCACACACACATATATACATACACACATAATGCACATCTAAACAAGTGTACACAGAGAGTTTTTAATCCCTGGCCATCTACTGCTGTGGAGACACACCAGAGGACTGTAATGCAAATCTACATTTACCCAAAAGTGCTGCTCTGGTCATGATCTAAATAGCAGCCAGATATGGTTTCTAATGTATGGCTGGGGATGAAACAGATTTGTTGCTTGTTATTTTTTTTTGAACTGGAGCATCGTGATGGCATGCTTCAGTAAACGTGCCTTTGTGCTACATTACACATATGTGTATATCATCACTTTGCTTTCAGACTAAAATAAAACCTGGGCACCCAATTAACTAATATGCTGTGTACCAGCTCTGCTGCCTTCACAGCACATTTAGGCAGGAAGGTGTGAAAAACAAAATAAATAGGTGAATTACGCAGCTATGAAAATGTTGGGGTTTTTTTGTTTTGTTTTGTTTTTCCCTTGTGAAGTGCTGGCTGAGCTTCAGTGACACTGGGATTAGGAGAAGTCCTGCAGGAGGAGTAGCAGGACCTGGACTGGCCCTGCTCTGGGTGGGATTGGGCCAGATGATCTCCAGTGGCACTTTCCAGCCCAACTCATCCTCCAGCTCTGTGCGCATCCTCCTCGTGGGCCTCTTGGCTGAAGGAGCCTCTTCCCCAGCTCCAGGGTGTTGCTGGAGCTCTTGGATGACGGTGGCTGTTTCCAGGCGTGTAGTGGGGCAACCCAGCAGGGGGGGCTGGCTGCAACTCCTGGCCATGGTGGGCAGGCTGGTTGGAGGTGACACCTCTGGGAGGAGGAAGGCTGGAGGTCCTTGCAACTGTCAACTCGTTCTTAACCAGGGACTTCAGGTGTCTGGAGAAGGGCTCTGGCTGGTGCATTAGTGTGGGTCCATGTGCACATGTGATTTGCTCCAGGTACTAAGTTGAAGGCTTTGGAGAAGGCTGGAAAAGAGACTTGGAGACCTGAAGCTCCACACTGCTCACTGGGAGGGCTGGTGTGCTGTCAGAGTGGGACTCTTAAACCAAGGCAGGCTCATGTCAGGGCCCTGGGGGCACCAATAGGCCTTAATGTCCCTGACCAGCCCACCTGGGGTTCCTACCCACACCCTGCCACCAGCCCAGGAGCCCCATTTCAGCTTTTCTCACAGAGAAGGTACAACACAGAGCTCCCCGCTTGCACCCAGGCAACCCACTGACTCACAGCCATGCTGCTGGAGCAGAAGGTCCGATGTGAAGCTGCAAGGGTTAAACAGTAAGGTTCTCCCAGGGTGCCTTGGGTGAGCCAGGTGGAAGCTGTTAGCAATTAGAGAAGATAAATGGGTTTGATCAGCAGTCAGTCTTAAATGCTCCTGAATCCACCTGCTACTTTCCCTTGCTGACTCGGGGATTGCAATGCCTGTAGTGGGTGCAGGAGAGGAATGCGCTGTTGTGCAATTTGCCTTCTAGGTATGATGATACACTCTCCATGTGTGGGCAACTCTAGAAAGCTGTGAAGGGCTGGTAGCTCTTGATGGTCCTTCTCTGGGTGGGGTGTTCAAGGTAATGGCTCTCTGACACCCCCCTTGTGTTTGTGGGAGAAGCCACCTACATCTCCCCTGGCTCAGCCCAGCATTAACAGCAATCTTATTTTGTGCTGGTACTGCCCCAAACAGTGCTTTTAGTTAAAAGCCCTGTTTTTGTTAGCACATGTACATTCTAAAAAGACTCCATAAGAATCAGTGTAGGTCTTCCAGAGAACTATGGGGTCTGCACATAGCAAGAAAGAGAAGTAAACGGAAAGAAGAAAGGAAGGAAAACAGGCAGGTTCAAGCCTGGCAATGGAGACTTCGACTCCACTCACCACAGAACTGCCAGGTGTAACTGTCCTCCCATTACTCATATGAGAAACTGAAGCTCTGTTTCTCTCATACACCCTCTCATGCTTTCTTATGCTTTTCCTGATGCTCTCAGAGATGTCTATCTTTAGTCAGTCACCACTGCTGTAAGTTTCCTTAACTTGTAAGTGTATAATCATCCTGCTAATGTGGGGCCCTTTTGTCAGAGGAACTCCTGGGTATACAGTCCCTGTTTATGAAATTGGGAGTTGCTAAGGTAACAAAAGTCTGACTAAAGATACGACTTTTGGTTTGTGGTAGAATACCTGTTTTACCAGCAACTGTTTTTAAAGAACCCTATGACAAAATATGCAAATCTGTACATTCCTGTTCCTGTATTTTCTTTCCTGTCAAATAAGTCTCTGTATTTAACAATATTGTGATCTGTGTGTCTCATGGGCAATTTGGACCTTAGCCTGCATCCTCGCTGCCCTCAACCTTAGAGATCCCAAAAGAGTAGATGTCATCTGAACTAATTTCCCCAAATCAGTTTCACTTTTGTGCTCTCTCTGAGTGTACGTGGGCTCTTGGTCACATGCAGAAGCCCTGTACATAGCAAAGGGGGTACTGCCATCATCATTCTCTCTGCATAGCTTGATAGAAAGAAAGGCTACTGCTCAAAGTTCCATCATGCATGTGCAGAGGGGCATCAGCTGAATCCAGGGTACATCACAGCTACATGTACATTTGAAATAAGAATCTCTGTGTTAGCCCAGTTTGCTGAAGAAAGGAGAATGTCAAGAGAATACTTATCTTTTTTGCCTGGGAGGGAAAACAGAGCTGAGATCAATGGGAGTCCTCAAAGGGAAGTTGAGAGGGTCCCTTTAAGAGTAATCAATGTTCTATTTTTTTCCAAGGGGAAAATAGTTTTCTGTTTGCTTTTTTAATATTTTTTTTCCAAAGAAATGCCGTTAGCTCTTTCATCGCTGCATTGTTCATGTTATATTCCACCAGTAATTATTATTCCTATTGTAACAAAGTGTCCACAGCGCTTTACAGTGGAGCCACATATCTCCTGCCCCAAAAGTCACCTTGCCTTTCTCTGTAGGGAAGGAGGCTGCTATGCTGGCCAGGCAGAGGGCAGGGGTGCCAGGGGCTCCTCCAGGAGGAGCAGGGCAGGAAGAGTGACTGTGTAATGAAGATTATTCCTTCCTCTTGATGAAGGAGGGGTGCTCTGGCATTATGGTAGCATCTTTTGGCACTTACAGACAGACAGTCTGCCACAAAGATCTGCCAAGCAGAGAGCTGACCAAGCCTGCAGCTGACCAAGCCTGCAAGAAGGCGTCCTCATACTGCAGAGGTAAGAGAGAGGCCTCATCCAGTAACCCCTCTGCTGAGTTTGCCTCCATCAAGGTTTTAGAACAAATACATCTTTAAGTCCCAGATACTTGGGGTC
Organism: Caloenas nicobarica; assembly: GCF_036013445.1. Classification (NCBI taxonomy): domain Eukaryota; kingdom Metazoa; phylum Chordata; class Aves; order Columbiformes; family Columbidae; genus Caloenas; species Caloenas nicobarica. The sequence goes on from NC_088284.1 coordinate 92,725,738, forward strand.
TTCAAAGGACATCAGGGTCATTGTGTCCTCCTGCATCTACATGAGTTTTGAAATCTCCCTGATGATGCTGTAACTAAAAACATGTGAGAGTTGCACCCTCATCTCCTGAGAGCCTTACCTTAATCCTGTGAGGTGCAGCCTCTTCCTGATGAGCATGGCACTGGTGAAATGCTTTCCCTCTCTGCACATCCCAGGCTGTGCACCATCAAGATATCCTCCTTTCCCTCCTGTCTGTATTATCCACATAGATCTTAGCACATCACGTTGGGACCTAAAACTGTTTCCCAGCGTTGTAGCGGTTGTCTCAGACTTGTGGCTGCTGCTTGCACCTGCAGGGTGAGCAAAGCACTTGCCAAGCCCAGCTGGTAGCCAGAGTCATGCAGAGAGTGGGGTGGCCTGAGCAGGAGCTGGGTGTCTGCAACAGCTGTGGCAACTGAAGGGACTTTCAGCCTCACCCAGAAATAAGCAGGTGCATTTGTGTGCATTCATGCACAGATAATGGATGCATGCTTGCACACTGGGGTTTACAGAAGATCTAAGATTACTACTCTTTGCTAGTGAGCAGACTATGTCCAAAAAGCATGTAACTCCATTTTGCGGAAGTATTACTAAAGTTAGCAGCTAAGCATGAAAAGTGATTGTTTTTTTCAAAGCTGATAGTGTTTTTAACAGTTAACTGCTGCAAATGTGAGCCTGGTTCTTGTGGCTGGTCATATCCCTTGCACAGTTGTAAAATTGAAATAATCCAATCCACGGCATCAGATCAGAATCTAGCCCACTGATTCCCCAATTAGAATTTATTTGGTAAGGAATATAATATGTCATACATGGGAGCAAACCTCATGGCAGAGCACTTTCCCCATCCTGCTCCTTAGAGATGAAATGGAAGGAATGCACAAGCAGATCTACAGCTCGCTAGTGAAAGTAGACTATTATACACAGCCAGTCATACGTGCTTCTCTTCTGGGTTTAAGTGGATTAAATAAGGTGTTATTTACAAGGAAAAAATGTTTTTGAAATTATCAGAACTCAGAGAAAGCTCTTTCTTTGCAGCCCTGCATACGAGCTTTCCATCAAGAAATGCTGATGGCTTGTTGTGTTTCAGCTGGTATAACTGCTGTCCTTTTGGAACAAAGGAGCAATTAGAAATCATTTGTTATAAAAGCCTCTTTCCTTCTCTTATAAGAGTCTTTGTCTTTTGCTGACCCTTTTGAAAGTTGCAGTTTCGCAGAAAAACCTTGAGAGAAGGAGGCTTGCTTGTCTTTAATCTAAGAGCAAAGTAAGAGCCTAAGTAACTGTATATGGTCCCACTTTAATCAAGTTAATGCAGCCTGCTAGACTACAGGCTTTGCTTAGTACAAAGAGACACTCAGATGTAAGCTCATGAGTGGATACTTTCACAGGGCATTCGACTAAAAACCAGCTCTATGAGATAAGAGCTCGGGTCCAAGAGGAGTCAATGACATGGCATACAGGAGGTTGATGGGGCTGGGAAGGATGCCGGGGTGTTGTGCTGGAGAGGTGTAGTGGCAAAAGCCAGCTGGGCCCTCTCGCTGGCATAATTTCCTTTATAAGGTGCTTGTGAAAAAGAAGTGCACCGTGATGGACCTTTGTTTAGTTCAAAGGTTTTTACCTCTTTATTCTAAAGCCCCATTGTGAATTCACAGGGCTTAAAATATGTATCACTGTCCCTTTCATTTTATCCTTCTGAAAGAAATCAAAGGCAAATAAAAAAAAAAAGTGTTTTTTGCAATGAGCCTAGTCTGTTTGAAATTGTGTGCTGTTTGTATGTATGGTCTCTCCATATTTTGTGTTCATGAGAATTTTTTTGAATTTTGTATACAAGTTAGGTACACATTATACTTAAAAAAAAAAAGAAAAAAAAAAAGGAGGGGGTGCAGAGGAAAAAAAAAGGACTACCAGGTAACTTTTAGATAAGTAGAGTGCTCTTTCGTCTCTGTTCCCCAAAGAGAAACTTTAAAGCATTTAAAATAAGAAATATCACAAAAACTTTCCACTTTTTTCCCCTATCCCAGTACCGTAAAATTCGTGGACATTCATTTGAAATTTCTTTAATTACTACAATACTTTACCTTCATTTTTATAACTTTTATTGTATAAAACAATACCACTTAATAAAGAAATATATTTTTCTGTCTTCTGGAATCTTAGCCTAGGCAGAAGAAACAACAAATAAGACTGAATGCATAATAAAATCCACAGGGTTTATTTCTGCTTCTTTCCACAAATAATAATACACTAGCACAGCTGCGTTACTACACATCATATGCAAAAGAACTTTGTAATGAATGTTACTAATTGTTTGAGGATACCTGGTTTGCTGCTGTGGGCATATTTTTGATTTAGAAGGAGAGAATTGCTTGCTTTCTCTATTTGCAGGGCACTCTGTGCTCTCTGCTGACATATGATATGTAGTTTAAATTCTATCTTTTATCTGCTCAATACATTTAAAGCATAATCTCAGTGATTGACAGTTTTCATGAAAAAAATGAAATGATCTGGTTTTACTGTGAAGACAGAATAATCTGTTAACAGAGTAAAAATATTGGTGACACTACAGTGTTTCCAAAGGAAATATTTTGTGCATCATCCTGGGATGTGAATCAAAACAATCATGACAGGTGAATGAAAAGAAGAAAATTAAGATATAGCTACAAACAAAAGCAGCATTAATAATTCAGGTAAATAAACTTCAGTCTACAGAAAGAAAGCATGCTGTCAAGGTGATGGAGAATGTTTCCTGAAGTACAGCACATCTAGGCAGCAGAAAAATATATAGTGGTTTAATGTTTTACATTTCCACAAGGGTTTTTTATATCCCTAGTTTCACTCTCCTTGTTACGTTTCCCCAGTAAATATTATTTAGCATGATACGTGAACTAACTCGGTTAAATGAGTTTGATTTTTAGTATAGTGAACTTCATTATGAATTTAAGGTACGAAGGATGGCCACACTGCAAGTGGGATGGGCATCTCTCCTCTTCAATATACTGTGGTTTATTGATATTCAGGTTTAACTGGCATGCAACACTGCCTTCTCTGTCTAGCTAGCTCCACTCTTTTGGCTCTGGGAGGGACTTGGGTCCTCTACTGGGATCTTTCAGCAACATATTAGTATTAATGGCAATTTATTTTTAATTGGCCATGTAGTTGGGCCCAAACTCCAGCCAGATGCAGGCAGGTTGGCCAGTGGTGCTGATGTGCCGTGAGGCACCATCCTGGCTTGCTCTTGCTGCTGTCCTGCACTGCCTGGCCTTGGAGGACACTTCTCCATCTGCAGTGGAAACCGCCATCACCTACAGGGTTCCCAGTCTGGCCGATGTAACTGGAGGGACCGGGGCAGTGAGGCTATGCTTCAAGAAGAGGTGTTTAGGTGCCCTGGCAGGCAGCCACAGCTTCCCCTGCCCCACAGAGGAGAGCAGAGACCACCCACTCCATCCTCCTCTGGGGAGTGGGCTTTAGCTGTTGAGGTGCCTCCAGTGGGGTTCAGCATGTGGGGGTCTTGCTCGTGTCTGCCGTGAACAACTTCTGGGCATGGGAGAGAAAAAATGAGGACTGGGAGACATCAGTGTAATTTTTCGACTCTTGTCTGCCTTTCAATCACAGCTCAGGTCGGGTCTCCCTGTGGCAGCTCCATTGCTGTTCTCTCTTAGAGCATGTGCTCTTGGAAACCAAATCCGGGGTAACTGAATACTTGGGTAACAGCTGGGCCTTTAGTTGTACTTAATGTTCTCTCTTTATATTCTCATTTAAGGCAGTAAGTAGGAAGGGCCCAGGTTTCTCCGGGATTTTAAATGACTTCATATACTCTTATGAAATGTATTAAATATTACTACAGTAAGAAGAAAAAAAAACCAGCAAAAAACCCAAACAGAACCCAAAACAAACTGCAGGAGAAAGCCAATTTGTACATATGACTCCAGTGCAAACTCGACTGTTTCAGTGTTTATAAATATTCCTCTGTGGAGAGAAGCATGTGTATTATAATAATTATGCATTAGTGCCTCATTAGTAGGGGGTAACATCCACGCTGTTTCTTTTTCCTCTAGTGTATTTTTGATAAGTTAACATTTAAAAAATTCTTGTTTAGCATAACCAAGAGAATGTGTATGCTCACATCTGTGAGTCCGTGTGTGAGCATCCCCCATGGGCAGGGGAACGGCACCGCCTCCTGCTGGTGACCTGTCATGGAGGGAGCTGCCAGGGCTGGAGAATGAGGAACCCATGGGCACATTCCAAATATGAAATACTGCTGCTGTGAGTCACTTTGGTTATGTGGATTCAAGGAGCCGCCTTCTAGCTCACAGCATTGCTACCTGCGGGGCAGTGGCAGCCCCTGGGCTGTGCCACGGCTGGTGGCCCCTCGCGCTTTGGCCAGCAGAAAGTGGGACACGGTGGGCAGCTGGCAGAGCGCGGCCATGGTCTTGGTGGCTTTGTGTGCAGCCACGTGATAGACTTGGTCTCTGGAGTGGCTGATTAACACATTGCACCATCCCAGCACTGTTGAATGATTTGATGGATGAAATTATTGTATTTTTTTTGGATGCTGATTTTTTTAATAGCACTTGAGATATCGAGTGTTTGCGAAGTGAAGGCAGTGGTGCTTTGAATCTTTCTAATCCAGCATAGTCCCGTGACTTTCACTGACGGCCAGGAAAGGATACCTTGACATACTGTTTTGTCTTTTTTCACTTTCCTAAACAATAAAAGCTGATTGTCTTTGTAACTTTGTTTGTGGTGGAGGTTTGTGTCTATGTATGGACCATATTAATCCTGGAGAGAGAGATCCAAGATAATAAAGGCATGAAATACTTTTGAGACTTTCCTTACTGTCACTCCTGCTACCAGAATTATAATTACATTATAGAAAGGAAATTAGTGCTAACCTAAGAGGAGCAATTCCACCCCATCATTAATTTCCTTTTTGCACTCTGAGTTAAGGTTGCAGTTTATAGAATTGCAGAGCAAGAAGATGCTTAACTAACCCTTTCTGTTTACAGAAAGCAAATTGACTTTGGAGCAAATCGCCTTCTCATTGTTTAGAAAGACAAAATAGTCCATCAAGGAAAAAGATACTAATTGATGGCTTTCTAAATAAAGCATGAACATAGAGTTATACTAAATTGGTTGTCTTGTGCCTCAAATTAATCTCTTCATTATATGGCACTAGGCTGAGTATTTTGTGTTTCAATCCATCTTTTAGAACAGCATTTGATTAATCAACTTAATGATGACAGTTTTTAGCTTGTGACAAATGATACATTTATGCAGGCAATGTTTCAGATGATCCATGCTATTGTAAGCAAAAAGAAAAGAAACATCAATTTAGAAGATTAGATTATTATGCCATGTTTTATACTCTCTGCAGTTTCTCTAACCAAAATGTGAGATTTAGATTATAAGTAGACTGCTACCTGGAACTAATAATTTTAAAGAAAACTTTCATATATACAGTATCTGCCTTCCCCCAGTAAATATTTTGCTTAACAAATAATATTAACCGTATATTCAGTCAAATGGAAACTTAATCAAAATAGAAATAATTGCAGTTGACAATGTGATCACAAGTGACTTTGTTTTAGAAAGTTAAAACATTGTTAGTGATACATCCATGTGTTGCACTAGACATAAACTAACTGTTCTTCATATGTAAATAGAAACTGAGCATATTTTATAAGGTGAGAAATCAGGCAACAAAACCTGAGGAGTAACAAATAAGGGGCACCAGCCTCCACCACAGAGCTGGGAGCTGCGAGTTGCTGCCCCAGAGGTGGGTGACAGGGCACTTTGTCACCAGTACAGAAAGAGTCCTAAACTGTAGCTGGGTGCCTTCACCTGAGCACAACGTAGACGAACCCAGTTGCTTCAGGGGAGGAGTTTTTGTGGGACTGAACATTTTTTTCTCTTTGATCCACAGTGCAAAATGGTACATGTTTGTACATAACACTGCCATCGCCAGTAGAGGCAGAAGCACCTCCTCACTGTTTCAGAAAGTTGGGTTTTTTGTGTGTTTTTTTTTTTTCCTATGCAGTTTGTGTTGTCTACCATACTGAATATACTTGGTAAGTGATGTTTAATATTTCACTAATTTCCCCCTCCAGCCCATATCTGACTAGCTAGATGTGAAATGGTAATCTCAGAAACTTCCATAAAATGAGATACAGTCATAAGATGCAGAGCTGGTGTGGGCAAAGAAAATGGAACACTTAAGAAAAATTTCTTGTAGTCCTGACAGGTCACAAAACCAGCACATCTGTCGTGTTGCTGTTTTCTCATTCACTCAGGAGACAAACCCTGACCTGGCTTTCCAACACCTTCCGGGGTTTCCTGTTCACCTCAGTGATCTGGGAGGACAATAAATGACATGGGCTGCTTTTGTGCACCATACTACCACCTGTTTGCCCCCCTTCTCCTCTCCTTCATGCATCCCAAGATAGTTTGTGCAGCGCTGCCCTTTGCATGAGGAAGGCTGGGGCTGCTCAGGGCTGCCCAGTGAGGATGAGCTTGGCACGGGCATTGCTGGTGCATCTGAGTTGGCCAAGGGCTCTGGGAGCGCAGCCCATGTGGGTGCAGTGGCAGGAAAAGGTGTGGGTGAAGCTGCAAGCTCTACTGGAATTAAAAAAAAAAAAAGTTAATTGATTTAAAACTAGATTGAAATATTTGGAGTAATGCTGGTGCCTGAGTTTTGACAAGCTTTACAATAGGCTGTTTTAAAATATATATACATTAATAATAATGAAGTGAGGGTGAATTTTGGTGGTGGGAACACAGACCAAGGGCAGTGGGCTGCTGTACAGCCCTTTGAGCATTGCTGCATTTGGAGGGAGCCCTGTGGACCTCGGGGTGAATGTGGGTCCTCCCCATAGAGGAGAGTCCTTGGGGGAGTGTGTGAGCCAGGGCAGCTGCTCCTGTCCCATGTGCTCATGCAAAGTGAGACCCTGTATGGCCACATCCCTCTCTGCATGGGCAGAGGGCTCTGCAGGCGCTGGAGGGAGGGGGCTGTTGCAGCTCGTGTGGGGCCAGCCCTCCCCGCTGAGGGTCTCACTGGCTGTGACTGGTGGCCCTGGGACACTGCTTGCCCGGTCGTGTGTACCAACATCCACCGCAATGCAGGCATCTTATGCGATTTCACAGGTTTCTTGTTGTGTTTCATAGCGATGGGGGCATGTACGGGTTTGTTCGATTCTTGATGGTGTCAGATCGGGTTGAGAGTTCATTGACTTGAATGGGACATCACTTGGTCATCAGTGTCTGTAGGTATTAATAGATTATTGTATAACCTGTATATCTTGTCAACACATAGCTAGCTAAGTAAAACATGGTGAAAGCAGGCAGTGTGGGACTGGTATCGTGGTGTCATGCTGCGCTGGCTCCCTGCCTCTCTGTGCTAGTGTATGGTAAGAATTTCATTAATGTAATTCCTAAGAAAGCAAAATGCAGTAATGTTGATTAACTGGATTACCTTTTCCTTAGATAAGAGATTATAAAAAAGAAATGCTAATAAAGTAATACGGCACAAGTCATGGGTTATGCCTCTGTGAGAAATGAGAGTAGTATAACTTTGTGAGAAATATAATATCATGCTTGACCCTTTCAAATATGCAAGGACTGACCTGTAGTCAATGCTACTGGAGTGCAGCAGAAGTAATTTCTTGGTAAATAGTTAACAATCTATATGTATAGAAATGTGTTTGGGTATTACATATGTGAAAATTTAAAAAAAAATTATAAAAAGCTGAAATCTACCTAAAAAAATATTGGTTTAGTCTCACCACCACTGAGTCAAGAACTCAAAGAGATGGGAATGGTAAGGCTGAGAGAGCTTCATTGTTTATGCCTAAAGTACAGCAGGAAAATTTCCCATAAATCATGAAAAAAGAAAGTCAGGACAATCTATTAAAGCCCAGTGTGCTCTGGTATACAA